>NW_025422121.1:0-126785 GCF_011764305.1 Mustela putorius furo | reverse complement strand
CTAATATGATTTTGTGTCTATGGAGACCTTGGAATGAAGCGGTAGAAATGGGGGCCCTGAAGGGTTCTCCTAAAGAGAGCTTTCACACACACCTCCATCATGCAAGTTTCCAGGTGTAGATGAGATTTGTTCTGATGGGTGAGTCAAGAAACAGCCATATGCTGTTATTGAAATCGTTCCTCTGAGGAGAGATGCCTGGAAACCAAAGCAATGGATCGATAGGTGCCTAGAGTGCATGTTCGTGCCTTTTTACCTCTGGGACATCAGTCTACGGGTCTGAGTGCGGTAGGTGCTCAGATGGGCAAGATTGCCCTGTTTGTTACGGGGATGCTATCACTAACTATATGCATGGCCGCATGGGACCTTTGGGGATTATCCATTTAGTAGGGTGGTGGCCATGGATTTATGGGCACATCAATTCCCTTGGAGAGCCCGCCGACAAAGCACAAGTCCTAGGTTTGGGCTCCCAGGTCGGCACTGAGACAGTGCCTAGGGGTGTGTAGGCCCAGGGCTAGTTTGGCACCAGTTGTCTGAAAACAGCAACATAACTCGGCTTATTGTTTCTGGTCATCAGGTATGGCCCGACGACTGACTCTACAGGGAGCCCCCTGACCTAGAACAAACTTCGCGGATATGAAAATAGGGCGACGTGTGAGGATATTGCTCAAGTTTTTATCTCCTGGTCTACTCCGTAAACACTCTATGGTCGTGACCCCCTGGAAATTCCCGGTTGACCTTCATGAGCGAAAATGGGCCAGACGACGTCTTAATCCTCTGGCGGGTCTTGGCCCGTCAAAGAGTTTGGGGCTTCGTGGGAGGAAGATAGTCCTTTGTTCTGTGGTGTTGATTTGATTTTTTTGTCTTTAACCTCAGGTGTACCCCCAAATTGAGGGATCCACGAGTAGAGCCCTGGGGAAGGGGCGGACGGGGATAAGAAGGGATAACCACAGGAAATTATATGATTAAAAAGGGGGGGGGGCATTGCTTGACATTGCCTTCAAAAGCCCATTATTTGACTATCTACATTCGAACAGGCCCACTGAGGAGGACGTTTAATAGAGGACGAGAGGACTTCACCCAGTGGAGGGTTCACAAGGCGTGTTTATTGCATTCGCCGCACTCAAACAGATGTGCCTTCGGGGCGCCTCCGGCTGGTTGTTGTGAAGGCTGAGTTTCTCCACCACACTGAACACGTTGGGGACAAACATGCCAAACCAACAAGGTGTCTTGCCATAGGCGTAAGGGGAAGGAAGAGTTTGCGAGTTTCTGAGTTCTTTTCCACAGTGACCCCGGGGCGTGGAATGGGGGAATTCACCCCGGGTGCAGTGATTTCTGAGATAGGTCTGATTGGGGAAACAAGAGTTGATTGAAAAACTTGAGGTTAGGGAAGTTTGGATGATGGACTAGATCCAACTGGCGGGTTCGACGAGTTACTTGATTGTTTGCTCAGGTTGGGCGCTCAGATTGTCCTGGGGGGTTGGGTTCAAGAGGTCGGGGGTGGCTCAGGTTGTCCACCGCACAGTTTTTTTCATTTAGTGGCCATGGGTTGGCACCTATATATTTTTGGGGTTGAAGTTCGGAGCTATGTGTACGTTCTTATCGGAAGACACTCTTCATGGATATGACAGAATTGACTACATGAGAGTTTCTCGACGAGCCGTCGATCAGGGATCTTTTGTTGCTCTGATTTTTGTTATTCAGCTATGGGAGTATTTGGCAGTGGGGAAGTTTGGGAGGCCCCCCTTCAGGGGCCATGTTAAAGGAATCTTGCTCTCTGTTGGATTGGGATTTGTGATTCCCAATTGTTTTTTTTCGTCAATATCTGTGGGATGGGAGAGGACTCCTTTTAGGTTGGTTAACCTTACATTCAGTGTTTCCCACCAAAAGAGGAGGAGGAATTCCAAAGGCAGACGAGGGGCCCTGGGGGAAAACGAGTGAAAGAGGTGAAGGAACCAACCGAGAAACTATGGTTTAAAAAAAATCCTAGGGGCATGGCACACATGGCAAAGCCCAATATTATTTGCTGTCTCTCCCCTCCAGCCACACTGAGAGGCACTTACGTGTAGGACTGGTAAGGGACTGGCGCTACAGGCTGGAGGCGTCACCCTTGTGTGTTTTGTGGACCAAGGGGGTTGGCCAGCAGGCAATGGGCGGTTCGCATCATGGTTTTTTGCCCAGTACTTGAATTTTACAACTAAGATGAAACCTTGGAATACCATGCAAACCAACAGGTTTCTTGCCATGGGGAAAAAAGAGTGGAAAGGGAGTGTTCTTCTGAGTTCTGCATTCTGCATATCATTTTTTCAAACCCGGGCACAGGCAGCGGGAGATTACAGATAAGGTTCTAGGTTTCTGAAAGCCTCTGGGAAAGTGGTGAAGGGGAAAAACCGAGTGTTTAGAGAGAAGCGGAGGGGGGGTGAGAGGGGATGACGACACTCTCCTAACTCTAAGGCCCCATGGCGGGTTATTTTTTAAGTGCTCAGTTGCGGCCAGCTGTCAGGGGTTCTTTTTCCTTTAGTCTAGGCCTGGTTGGTTCCAGGCTCAGGGCAAGTTTAGGTCAAGTGTCAAAATGGGGCATAGTGCCCAGGTCAAGCCTATATATATTTGGGGGTTACAGGCGAAAATGGGCGTGCAGGTTGAAACTCATTGGGGGGTCTGGGGTAGCCACCAGAGGGCAATTTTTGTTTTCTTCGGGGGTGGAGGGGCAGGCAGGAGTGCTAGGTGCTCTGCATTGTTTTAGTTCTGGATTGCCACAATGGAGGGCTTGTGGGGCCAGTAGTCTTGATGGAGGAAAAAAAGTTAAAACGGGACAAGAAGGTCTGTGGAGTGAGTCTGAGAACCCAAAGCTAGGCCTCCTCTGAGTTTCTGGGTGGAGGATGGATAATGGCAGATGACACTTACCAGACCTGAATAATAGAGAGATCTCGTTGCATCCTGAAGAGTCAGGGCGGAGGATTCGGGGACGGATAGATCACATTGGACCCCATTCGGTTTTCACTGATGGCCCCCTCTTTGAGGGGGAGCTGAATCACCAGGCCCCAATGTGAGGGGTTTTTGGTTTTTGGTCCCACGATGGGTGGGAGAGAGTTGTGAGGAAAAAGAAAAGCTCCCAACATGCAAAGAGATCTTTTTCTGGCGACCATGAGCCTGTTTGTTGGCTCCAGGACAAACAATTCCCATGCAGGGTTCTAAAGTATGGAAGGCAGGGGTTTATGTGCCACCTGTTGGGTAAAGCCCACCTCGCATTCCAAATTCGGCAACCCATGACAGGTTAGAACTCTGCTGGGTGGTGGATTCTCTGGGGGGGGGAGACAACCCCGAGGAGGCTGAATTGAATTGTGAATGAAAAAAATGGACTCTCCCGTGGGATGTGTTGTGGATGTGTCCAATTATGATTTGTCCCTTAGGGAGACCATTGGAAAGAAGCGGGTTTTGGCACCACTGGGGCCTGGAAGGGGTTTTTCTCATAAGAGAGCCTGTAACACAGCTCCGATGGGGCCAACACAAGTATCCCCATGTGTTTATATGAGATTGCTTTTTTTTTTAATGGTTGTCGTATAGACACAGCCATATGCTGTTTTGAAGTTCAGGTTGTTGTTAGCAGTTTTAAGAAGGAAAGAAGAAAATGGATCCGAAAGATAAGAAGAAGGCCTGTTCGTTCCTGATTACGTCTCTGCTGAATCATTGAAAAGGTCTCAGTGCCTTGTAGGAGGAGAGGAGGTGGGGGGGATATGTACCCATTGGTCAAGCAAGCCATAAGTAGATCCGTTGGATGTATCAAGGTGCTAGGGCCTTTTTGTTTTTAGTAGGGGTGTGCCATTTTAAGGGCACATACATTCCTATGGCGCGGGCAAGCACAGTCTACGGGGTCTTACTCGACTGGCTGGCCTTTGCTCAGATGGGTCCCAGGCAGGGTTTTTTTGGACATTTGTCTGAAACCAAACTCTGCTTATTTTATTTCGGGTCATATTCTGGCAGACTGATCTACAGACCATGGGGAAGAACTCGTCCGCTGCGATGAAAAAAAGCGCGGGACTGAGACTCTGGTTAAGTTTCCTGTCTGAGTGATACCGTGTGTGTAAGTTCGTGAATGTCCGGGTGGAACTTCTGGGGCACATGTACTGATTTCCTTACTCTCATGGGGTTGGCCCCGTCTCACAAGAGTTTTGGGTTCAGGTTTTGGATCCAGGGGACTGAAGTCCGGTAGGGTGTGTTGTAGTTGATGGTCTGTTTTGAAAGTTTTGTCACCACGTGAAAAGTGGTTGGAAAAGAGGAATTCCCAGTGTACAACAAATGCGAGGGGCGACTTGATTTAGGGGCCATATAGGTTAAAAAAAATTGGGGCCTATGGACAGGGAAACCGGAATATGATTATCTAACAGACCATTGAGGCGAGAGGAGAAGTACAGAGAACCTGTACTCACGCTGGGAAAAAAAAAAAAAAAAAAAAAAAAAAAAAAAAAGGGGGCTGACATGTGCGAGCCTCATTCTGCTCAAAGCTATTTTCTTCTCCTACCCTGGACGTTGGATAACTATCAACCACAAGGTTTTCTTGAAATGGGTCCGGGGGAGTTCTGATTTCTGCCATCAAAATCACAACCCGAGGGTCTTGACTCCTCTGGGGGTTTAGGCCCCCCCGTCCTGAAGAGGAGTTTGGTACGTCATTCTGTGGGATGGAAAAGTAAGAAGAGAAAGAATGGGGACGGATGTCCTAGAAAGAAGTCGTGGCTGTCTCTTGTTGGGTCACGAATTTATTTTGCGCAGGTTCTCAGACAGCTGCATTCAACCTCAGGTTAAAAAAACCTCATAATAATTTTGGGTTCCTCGAGTTGCCGTACAGGGTTCTTATCTGAAGGAAAGGGCGACGGATATGACCAAGAAAATCTGGTATAAATTTTATGTTTTTTTTGTTTTTTTTATTCGTTATTTTTTATTTAAATATCATTTAAAAAAAAAAATTTTTTTACAATTTGATTTAAAATTAATATTAAAATTAATTAAAATTTTTAAAAATTGGGCCTTCTAGGGGACCATGTCAAGCCCATTATGACATCTAATGGTCCATGGGGAAATGGAGATGCGTCTTACTCCCTGGGGCTTTAGATCATCTTGGGTTCCTTGTGGTCGCGGTACGCTCAATCGAGTTGTGAGGGTACATTCTTGTGGGTATGAAAAGATAAGTCCGTTGTTTCGGTTTGTTTTTCCCGATCCTGTAGCTTTGCTTGATTGTGTTTTTAAAGCCCTCAGTGGCAGCAGTCATAGAGGCCTTGCAGACTGGTATTGACTTTCGCTCATCCTTAGCCCTTATTTTTTCTGGTTTACGTCATTGCGGCTTTTTTTCTCATATGAGAGTCCCATTGGGCCGGTTTCGGCTTCCTTAGGGTTTAGTCATTGGGACATCATGCAGTAACGATCCACCCACTTATTGAATCTAATGGTCTCAGCCTATCGGGAGGTTGATCGTACTAGAGGAAATCGGCGTGTGCATCCTCAATCCTATCTTTCTTAATTATCTCCCGCTGGCGCCTGCTAACAATGTCGTGACCCCCCGTTGTTTATGCCCCCTCACCACGAACCCCCTACACATACATGGCGCGGCCCCCCCCCGCCGTCACAGACGCGTGTACCCTGCTTTTGGCTTTTTTCTCTTAGTCACACCAACTTATTCTGACCGTTGGCACGATACATTGCCAAATCCTTCTCCACAATGCTGTCGGGCTCTGAAGGGAAGATGTCTGTGATCCTAACTGAACGTTGGACAACATGCTCCACTCACTTCACTTGTTCTTGTTTGCATGGGTATGGAAGAGTGTGGGACTTACGTTTTTTCTGCCTGTCACTCACTGGGGCGTTCTTTGAATAGGTCTAGGTTTTTGAGCCTGAAAACATAGTAGGGCACGAGAGAGATGATGCCGGGACCCTAACGGGCCATGGCTGCACGCGCAGGTCTGTTTCGTTCTCTCATGACCCGCACCCGCCCCGTTTTCAAGGCTGCTCTCGTGTGGTCATGACAGGTCAGGGCCTCACAGTTGTTGACAGTGGCCATTAGGTTCCCAGGTAGATCATATTCTGTGCATTCGTGCCCGTTTGTCCATGCCATGTAGGTTCTTATCTGACGGAGAACTCTTAGAGGGATGGCATGAAACCCCCACCCCCCCCCCCCACCCAAGGGCGCGATTCGTCTGAGGCGACGGTGCCGCTACTCTGGCTTTTTACCATGGTCACTGGCTTTTGTATTATCAATTTTGTAATCAGAGCGAGATGGCCGTGGGAATGTTGGGGGAGGCCTCATGGGCCATGGTCGAATCTTGCTCTCTTGTGGACTTGGGCCCCGATCCCAATTGGCTTTTTTTTCTTCAATCTGTGGGATGGAGGAACTACCTTTCTGGTTTGTAACCTCAGGTTGTGGGGTCCCACCAAAAGAGGAATTCCAAAGCAGAGCCCTGCGGAAAAGAGTGAAGGGACACAACCCGAACTATGGTGAAAAAAATTGGGGCCTAGGGGCATGGCAAGCCCAATATGGCTGTCTCTCCCATCCAGCCACTGAGAGGCCCTTACCTGAGGACTGGGCTCAGGCTGAGGGTCACAATGTGTGTTTGTGACCAATGTGGCCCACAAGCATGGGCGGGGCCTCATGGGCCACCCTGGTTTCAACTACACTGAACCTTGGACAACATGCCAACCACAAGGTTTCTTTCCATGGGGAAAGAGTTCTGATTTCTGCATCATTTTCAAACCCGGGCCGTGATTGGAGAGAAGGTCTAGGTTCTGAAGCCTGAAAACCGAGATTGAGAAGAGATTGAGACGACCTAAGGCCATGGCGGGTCCGTTGTGCTCAGTGTGCGGCCAGGTGTCTGGTTGGGGCCAGGAGGTCCAGGCTCAGGCTGTGTCAGAAAGGGCATTATTGCCAATATCAGCCTATATATGTGGAGTACAGCCGAATGGCGTGCAGGTTCATCCTCATTTGGGGATTCTGGGTAGGCCCAGAGGGCAATTTTTTTCTTCTGGAGAAGAGGCAGAGTGCTGCATTGTAGTTCTGGATTGCCAAACTGGAGGGCTTGTGGGCCTGTAGTCTGAGGGACGGATATCTGAGAACCCAAGCTAGGCCTAGGTTTCTGGGTGAGTGATATGGAGACCTGAATCGAGATCTCAAGCATCTTAAGTCAGGGCGAGGATAAGACGATCGCTCAGGTTTGGACATTCTGTCCCTTATGGCCCCTTCCTGAAGGGGGGGGTGGATCACGAGGTCATGGGATTTTTCTCACGATGTGAGTGTGTGAGAAGCTCCCAAACTGTAAAGATTCTTCTTGCAGGACAATTGAGACCTGTTGGTTGGCTCCAGGACAACGATTTCAAAGCAGGGTTCTAAGGATGGATGGCTGGGTAGCCCACCTCGCATTCCATTGTCTCCAAGCAAAAAGACAGGTTAGATCTGCTGGATCTGGGGGAGCAACCGAGGTGGCTAAGTTGAAATGGGCTCTCCCGTGGATGTGTCCTAATATGATTTTGTGTCTATGGAGACCTTGGAATGAAGCGGGTGGAACTGGGGCCCTGAAAGGTTCTCCTAAAGAGAGGCTTTCACAAAACCCTCCATTGTGCAAGTTTCTCAGGTGTAGATGAGATTTCTTCTGATGGTGAGTCAAGAAAGCAGCCATGCTGTTATTGAAATCCATTCCTCTGAGGAGAGGATGCAGGAAACCAAAGCAATGGATCCGATCCTAGGGTATGGTCAACCTCTGGGGACATCAGTCTCATGGGTCTGAGTGCCGTAGCATGAGGTCAGATTGGGGGGGGAGCCACCACTATTTGGATTCTGACTGGGTGGGCCAATTGGAATGGGCAGTCAGAAACACAGTCTTTCAGGTTTGGGTCTCCGGGGCTCAATTGTGTAGGGCATTCCTCTGAGGAAACACAATGCCTTATGTTTCGGATGAGGTACCAAAACGCTACAGATCAGATCCGACCTTTTTGGGATGTGCCTAGGGTCAGTGAGGCCTGTGCTCTAGTTTTTGTCTCTGGATATCGTGTCCTCATGTCGTGAAGTTTCCGGGTGACCTTCATGGGGAATGGACGAGTCTTACCTGGGGGTTTTTGTTTTTGGCGTTGCTCATGGTTGTTGTTCATTTGTTTTTGTTTTGTTTTTCAACCTCAGGTGTCCCACCAAATGAGGGATTCCAGAGTAGAGACCTGGGGAGGGGCGACTGGACAACCAGAAATCTGGTTAAAATTGGGACCTAGGGACATGTCAAGCCCATTATGACACCTAATGTTCCAGCCACTGAGAGGACGTACTAGAGGACAGGACTCACGCTGAGGGTCAACAATGCGTGTTTATGCCCTCGTCGCACTGAAGAATGGGCGGGGCCACATGGTGAAAGCTGTTTCTCCGACACTGAACGTTGGACAACATGCCAACCACAAGGTTTCTTTCCATGGGTAAGGAAGAGTTCTGATTCTGCATCACAGTCACCCCTGGGCAGTGATTTGGAGATAAGGTCTATGTTATGAAGCCTGAAAACAGAGGTAGAGAAGAGATGATGACCTAAGCCCCATGGCGGGTCTGATGTGTTCAGTTTTGCGGTCAGCTTTCTGGGTGTTGGTCACCGAGGTCCGGGCTCAGGTTGTCAGACAGTGCATTAGTGCCCAGGTTAGACTATATATTTTGGGTGCATTCGAGTGCCGTGTAGGTTCTTATCTGAAGAAATCTTCAGGATATGAAGTATGAGCGAGTCTGAGGCGTGGTGCTCAGGCTTTTGTCTCTGGATTTTGTATCGGGGATGGCCGTGGAATGTTGGGGAGGCCTCATGGGCCATGGACGAATCTTGCTCTCTGTGGATTTGGCCGGATCCCAATTGTTTTTTCGTCAATCTGGTGGGATGGGAGGACTCCTTTCAGGTTGTTACCTCAGGGGTCCCACCAAAAGAGGAATTACAAAGCAGAGAGTCCTGGGGAAGAGTGAAGGGACAACCCGAACTATGGTTAAAAAATTGGGGCCTAGGGGGATGGCAATCCCAATATGCTGTCTCTCCATTCAGCCACTGAGAGGTGTCCAGAGGGTAATGTTTTTATTCTGGAGGGCAGGCAGAGTGCAGCATTGTCGTTCTGGATTGCCAAACTGGAGGGCTTGTGGGCCAGTAGTCTGAGGACGGAAGTCTGAGAACCCAAGCTAGGTCTAGGTTTATGGGTGAGGATATGGCAGGCACAATCTACAGACCTTTCTAAACGAGATCTCGTGCATCTGGGGTCAGGGCAAGGATCAGACGATCGCTCACTTTGGACATTCTGTCCAGATGGCTCCTTCTTGAAGGGGGGGGTGGATCACGAGGCCATGGGTGTTTTCCCACGATGGTAGTTGTGAGAAGCTCCCAACTGCAAAGATACTTCTGCAGTACAATTGAGACCTGTTGATTGGCTCCAGGACAACGATTCCGAGCAGGGTTTAAGGATGGATGGGCTGGGTAGCCCCACCTCGCATTCCAATTGTCTCCACGCAACAAGACAGGTTAGATCTGCTGGATCTGGGGGGAGCAACCGAGGAGGCTGAGTTGAAATGGTCTCTCCCGTGGATGGATGTGTCCTAATATGATTTTGTGTCTATGGAGACCTTGGAATGAAGCGGTGGCACTGGGGCCCTGAAGGGTTCTCCTAAAGAAAGGCTTTCACACAGTTCCATCGTGCAAGTTTCCCATGTGTAGATGAGATTTGTTCTGATGGGTGAGTCAAGAACAGCCATATGCTGTTATTGAAATCCAGGCCTCTGAGGAGATATGCCTGGAAACCAAAGCAATGGATCCGATATTTTTGTTCTAAGGGCCTGTTCGCTCCTTTTTACTTCTGGGGCCTAGGGACATAACAAGCCCATTATGACATCTAATGGTCTAGCCACTGAGAGGACGTCCTAGAAGACAGGACTCACGCTGAGGGTCACAATGCGTGTTTATGCCCTCGTCGCACCAAAGAATGGGCGGGGCCTCAGGTTGAATGCTGATTTCTCCTACACTGATCGTTGGACCACATGCCTGAAAACTGAGGTAGGGAAGAGATGATGACCTAAGGCCATGGCGTGTCTGATGTGCTCAGTGTGCGGTCAGCTGTCTGGGTGTTGGTCACGAGGTCCGGGCTCAGGTTGTCAGACAGTGCATTAGTGCCCAGGTTAGACTATATATTTTGCGTGCATTCGAGTGCCTTGTAGGTTCTGATCTGAAGAACTCTTCAGGATATGAAGAATGAGCGAGTCTGAGGCGCGTGCTCAGGCTTTTGTCTCTGGATTTTTTATCAGCGATGACCGTGGAATGTTGGGGAGGCCTCATGGGCGATAGACGAATCTTGCTCTCTGTAGATTTGGCCTGATCCCAATTGTTTTTCGTCAATCTGTGGGAATGGAGAATTCCTTTCAGGTTTGTTACCTCAGGTGTCCCACCAAAAGAGGAATTCCAAAGCAGAGCCCTGGGGAAGAATGAAGGGACAACCCGAACTATGGTGAAAAATTGGGGCCTAGGGGCATGGCAAGCCCAATATGCTGTCTCTCCATTCAGCCACTGAGAGGCCTTACCTGAGGACTGGGCTCAGGCTGAGGGTCACAATGTTGTTTGTGACCAATGTGGCCTGCAAGCATGGGCGGGGCCTCATGGGCCACACTGGTTTCAACTACACTGAACCTTGGACAACATGCCAACCACAAGGTTTCTTGCCATGGCGAAAGACGGATATCTGAGAAACCAAGCTAGGCCTAGGTTTCTGGGTGAGATCTGAATCGAGATCTCGAGCATCTGACGTCAGGGCGAGGATCACACGATCGCTCAGGTTGGACATTCATGGGAAATGGATGAGTTTTACTCTCTGGGGGGTTGCTCCCGTCCAAAGATTTTGGGGTCATTCTGTGGGATGGAAGAATCGGTTGTTCTGTTGTTGTTGATTTGTTTTGCTTTGTTTTTCAACCTCAGGTGTCCCACCAAATGAGGGATTCCAGAGTAGAGCCCTGGGGAGGGGCGACTGGACAACCAGAAATCTGGTTAAAAATTGGGGCCTAGGGACATGTCAAGCCCATTATGACATCTAATGGTCCAGCCACTGAGAGGACGTACTAGAGGACAGGACTCACGCTGAGGGTCACAATGCGTGTTTATGCCCTCGTCGCAATCAACAGTGGGCGGGGCCTCAGGGTGAATGCTGCTTTCTCCTACACTGAACGTTGGACAACATGCCAACCACAAGGTTTCTTTCCATGGGTAAGAAAGAGTTCTGATTTCTGCATCACAGTCACCCCTGGGCAGTGATTGGAGATAAGGTCTAGATTTTGAATGCTGAAAACAGAGGTAGGGAAGAGATGATGACCTAAGGCCATGGCGGGTCTGATGTGCTCAGTGTGCGGTCAGCTGTCTGGGTGATGGTCATGAGGTCCGGGCTCTAGTTGTCAGACAGTGCATTAGTGCCCAGGTTAGACTATATATTTTGTGTGCATTCGAGTGCCGTGTAGGTTCTTATCTGACGAACTCTTCAGGATATGAAGAATAGCGAGTCTGAGGCGCGTGCTCAGGCTTTTTTCTCTGGATTTTGTATCAGCGATGGCCGTGGAATGTTGGGGAGGCCTCATGGGCCATGGACGAATCTTGATCTCTGTGGATTTGGCCCGATCCCAATTGTTTTTCGTCAATCTGTGGGATGGGAGGACTCCTTTCAGTTTTGTTACCTCGGTGTCCGACCAAAAGAGGAATTCCAAAGCAGATCCCTGGGGAAGAGTGAAGGGACAACCCGATCTACGGTTAAAACTTGGGGCCTAGGGGCATGGCAAGCCCAATATGCTGTCTCTCCATCCAGCCACTGAGAAGCCTTACATGAGGACTGGGCTCAGGCTGAGGGTCACAATGTGTGTTTGTGACCAATGTGGCCCACAAGCATGGGCGGAGCCTCATGGGCCACACTGGTTTCAAGTAACTGAACCTTGGACAACATGCCAACCACAAGGTTTCTTGCCATGGGGAAAGAGTTCTGATTTCTGCATCATTTTCAAACCCGGGCCGTGATTGGAGATAAGGTCTAGGTTCTGAAGCCTGAAAACCGAGATTGAGAAGAGATGACGACCTAAGGCCATGGCGGGTCCGTTGTGCTCAAAATGCGGCCAGGTGTCTGGTTGGGGCCAGGAGGTCTAGGCTCAGGCTGTGTCAGAAAGGGCATTAGTGCCCAGGTCAGCCTATATATGTGGGGTACAGCCGAATGGCGTGCACGTTCATCCTCATTTGGGGATTCTGGGTAGGCCCAGAGGGCAATGTTTTTCTTCTGGAGAACAGGCAGAGCGCTGCATTGTAGTTCTGGATTGCCAAACTGGAGGGCTTGTGGGCCTGTAGTCTGAGGACGGAAGTCTGAGAACCCAAGCTAGGCCTAGGTTTCTGGGTGAGACCTGAATCGAGATCTCGAGCATCTTAAGTCAGGGCGAGGATAAGACGATCGCTCAGGTTTGACATTCTGTCCCTGATGGCCCTTCTTGAAGGGGGGGTGGATCACGAGGGCATGGGGGATTTTCTCACGATGGGAGTTGTGAGAAGCTCCCAACTGCAAAGATTCTTCTGCAGGACAATTGAGACCTGTTGGTTGGATCCAGGACAGCGATTCTGAGCAGGGTTCTAAGGATGGATGGCTGGGTAGCCCACCTCGCATTCCAATTGTCTCCAAGCAACAAGACAGGTTAGATCTGCTGGATCTGGGGGAGCAACCGAGGAGGCTCAGTTGAAATGGACTCTCCCGTGGATGTGTCCTAATATGATTTTGTGTCTATGGAGACCTTGGAATGAAGCGGTAGAAATGGGGCCCTGAAGGGTTCTCCTAAAGAGAGGCTTTCACACACCTCCATCATGCAAGTTTCCCAGGTGTAGATGAGATTTCTTCTGATGGGTGAGTCAAGAAACAGCCATATGCTGTTATTGAAATCCATTCCTCTGAGGAGAGATGCCTGGAAACCAAAGCAATGGATCCGATAGGTGCCTAGGTGCATGTTCGTGCCTTTTTACCTCTGGGGACATCAGTCTACGGGTCTGAGTGCCGGTAGGTGCTCAGATGGGCCCAGATTTCCCCTGTTTGTCCAGGGAAGCCACAAATATTGGGATGGCCTCAGGGACTTTGGAGGTTTATCCTATTAGTACGGTAGTGGCCATTGGAATGGGCACACACAATTCCCTTAGAGAGGGCAAGCACAGTCGTCAGGTTTGGCTCCAGGGGCCTGAGCCTGTAGGGTGTGTAGGCCAGGGCTGTTTGGACAGTTGTCTAAAAACACAATCTCGGCTTATGTTTCGGGTCATAGGTATGGCAGGACCGATCTACAGACCATGAGGAGAACTCTTCGGGATATGAAAAAAGGGCGAGTGTGAGGCTCTTGCTCAAGTTTTTGTCTCTGGATATCGTGTCACTCATGGTCGTGAAGTTTCCGGGTGACTTCATGAGAAATGGACGAGTCTTACTCTCTGGGGGTTTGGCCCCGTCCAAAGAGTATGGGGTCATTCTGTGGGATGGAAGAAGTACGTTGTTCTGTAGTTGTTGATCTGTTTTGTTTTGTTTTTCAACCTCAGGTGTCCCACCAAATGAGGGATTCCAGAGTAAAGCCCTGGTGAGGGGCGACTTGACAACCAGAAATCTGGTTAAAAATTTGGGCCTAGGGACATGTCAAGCCCATTATGACATCTAATGGTCCAGCCACTGAGAGGACGTACTAGAGGACAGGACTCACGCTGAGGGTCACAATGCGTGTTTATGCCCTCGTCGCACTCAAGAATGGGCGGGGCCTCAGGGTGAATGCTGGTTTCTCCTACAATGAACGTTGGACAACATGCCAAACACAAGGTTTCTTGCCATGGGTAAGGATGACTTCTGATTTTAGCATCACAGTCACACCTGACATGATTGGAGATAAGGTCTAGGTTCTGAAGCCTGAAAACTGAGGTATGGCAGTGATGATGACCTAAGCCATGGCGGGTCAGATGTGCTCAGTGTGCGGTCAGCTGTCTGGGTGTTGGTCACGAGGTCCGGGCTCAGGTTGTCAGACAGTGCATTTGTGCCCAGGTTAGACTATATATTTTGGGTGCATTCCCGTGCCGTGTAGGTTCTTATCTGAAGAACAATTCAGGATTTGAAGAATGAGCGAGTCTGAGGCGCGTGCTCAGGGTTTTGTCTCTGGATTTTGTATCAGCGATGGCCATGGAATGTTGGGGAGGACTCATGGGCCATGGACGAATCTTGCTCACTGTGGATTTGGCCCGATCCGAATTGTTTTTCGTCAATCTGTGGGATGGGAGGACTCCTTTCAGGTTTGTTACCTCAGGACTCCAACCAAAAGAGGAATTCCAAAGCAGAGCACTGGGGAAGAGTGAAGGCACAACCCGAAATATGTTTAAAAATTTGGGCCTAGGGGCATGGTAAGCCCAATATGCTCTCTCTCCATCCAGCCACTGAGAGGCCTTATCTGAGGACTGGGCACAGGCTGAGGGTCTCAATGTGTGTTTGTGACCAATGTGCCTCCCAAGCATGGGCGGGGCCTTATGGGCCACACTGGTTTCAACTACACTGATCTTGGACAACATGCCAACAACAAGGTTTCTTGCCATGGGTAAAGAGTTCTGATTTCTGCATCATTTTCAAACGCCGGTCGTGATTGGAGATAAGGTCTAGGTTCTGAAGCGTGAAAACCGAGATTGAGAAGAGATGACCACCTAAGGCCATGGCGGGTCCGATGTGCTCAGTGTGCGGCAGCTGTCTTGGTGGGGCCAGGAGGTCCAGGCTCAGGCTGCGTCAGAAAGGGTATTAGTGCCCAGGTCAGCCTATATATTTGGGGTACAGCCGAATGGCGTGCAGGTTGATCCTCATTTGGGGTTTCTGGGTAGCCCCATGTGGCAATGTTTTTCTTCTGGAGGGAAGGCAGAGTGATGCATTGTAGTTCTGAATTGCCAAATTGGAGGTTTTTTGGGCCAGTAGTCTGAGGACGGAAGTCTGAGAACCCAAGCTAGGCCTAGGTTTCTGGGTGAAGATATGGCCGGCACAATCCACAGTCCTGTATCTAGATCTCGTGCATCTGAAGTCAGGGCTAGGATAGACGAACGCTCAGGTTGGACATTCTGTCCCTGAGGGCCCCTTCTTGAAGGGGGGGTGGATCACGAGGCCATGGGTGTTTTCCCACGATGGGAGTTGTGAGAAGGTCCCAATTGCAAAGATTCTTCTGCAGGACAATTGAGACCTGTTGGTTGGCTCCAGGACAACGATTCCGAGCAGGGTTCTAAGGATGGATGGCTTGGTAGCCCACCTCGCATTCCAATTGTCTCCAAGCAACAAGACAGGTCATATCGGCTGGATCTGGGGGAGCAACCGAGGAGGCTGAGTTGAAATGGACTCTCCTGGATGTGAACTAATATGATTTTGTGTCCTTGGAGACCTTGGAATGAAGCGGTGGCACTGGGGCCCTGAAGGGTTCTCCTAAAGTGGGGCTTTCACACAGCTCCATCGTGCAAGTTTCCCATGTGTAGATGAGATTTGTTCTGATGGTGAGTCAAGAAACAGCCATATGCTGTTATTGAAATCCAGGCCTCTGAGGAGAGATGCCTCGAAACCAAAGCAATGGATCCGAAAGTTGCCTAGGGTCCTTTTCGTTCCTTATTACCTCTGGGGATATCAGTCTACAGGTCTGAGTGCAGGTAGGTGCTCAGATGGGCTCAGATTGCCCCTGTTTGTCCTGGGAAGCCAACACTATTGGGATGGCCTCAGGAATTATGGAGGTTTATCCTCTTAGTAGGGCTGTGGCCATTGGAATGGGCACATACAATTCCCTTGGAGAGGGCAAGCACAGTCGACAGGTTTGGCCTCAGGGGCCTGGCCCGTAGGGTGTGTAGGCCAGAGATGTTAGGACAGTTGTCTGAAAATACAAACTCGGATTATGTTTCAGGTCATAGGTATGGCAGGACTGATCTACAGACCATGAGGAGGACAGTTTGGGATATGAAAAATGGGCGAGTGTGAGGCTCTTGCTCACCTTTTTGTCTCTAGATATTGTGTCACTCATTGTCGTGAAATTTCCGGGTGACTTCATGGGAAATGGACGAGTCTTACTCTCTGGGGTTTTGGCCCAGTCCAAGTAGTTTGGGGTCATTAAGTGGGATGGAAGAAGTCCGTTTTTTTTGTTGTTGTTGATTTGTTTTGTTTTGTTTTTCAACCTCAGGTGTCCCACCAAATGAGGGTTTCCAGAGTAGAGCCCTGGGGAGTTTTGACTGGACAACCAGAAATCTGGTTAAATTTGGGCCTAGGGACATGTCAAGCCCATTATGACATCAAATGGTCCAGCAACTGAGAGGATTTACTAGAGGTCAGGAATCACGCTGAGGGTCACTATGCGTGTTTATGCCCTCGTCGCACTCAAGAATGGGCGTGACTTCAGGGTGAATGCTGGTTTCTCCTACACTGAACGTAGGACAACATGGCAACCACAAGCTTTCTTGCCTTGGGTAAGCATGAGTTCTGATTTCTGCATCAGAGTCACACCTGGGCAGTGATTGGAGATAAGGTCTAGGTTCTGAAGCCTGAAAACTGAGGTAGGGAAGAGATGATGACCTAAGGCCATGGCGGGTCTGATGTGCTCAGTGTGCGGTCAGCTGTCTGTGTGTTGCTCAGGAGGTCCCGGCTTAGGTTGTCAGACAGTGCATTACTGCCCAGGTTAGACTATATAAATTGGGTACATTCGAGAGCCGTGTAGGTTTATTCTCATTTAATGTGCCCGGGCAGCTCATTAGGCAATCTATTTTTTCTAGAGGGCAGGCAAAGTGCTGCAATGATTGTCCGGAATTGCCAAACTTGTAGGCTTCGTGACCAGGAGTGTGAGGATGGAAGTCTGAGAACACAAGCTAGACTTGGGTTTTCAGGGCGAGGGCACGGCAAGTTCCCCCCTGAAGATCTGAAGCAATATCTCATGCTACTGACGTCAGAGCGAGGTTCAGACGTTGGCTCAGCTTTTATTTTCTGTTAATGACGGCCCCTTCATGAAGGGAGCGGATTCTCGAGAGCGGGGAGTTTTTCCCACGTTGGGAGTGGTGGGATGCCCCCCTCAAGGGATTCCTTCTGCGGGACAATTGAGACCTGTTGGACAGCTCCAGGTCATCCCATATGGATGAGTCCAGACCAACGTTCGAGGATGGATGCCTGGGAAGCCCGCCTCACATTCCAATTGTCTCCTAGCGTCAAGACAGTTTAGATCTGATGGCTCTGCGGGAGCAACCAGGGTGGCTGAGTTGAAAAGGACTTTCCTGAGGATGGGTCTAATGTGTGTTGGTGTCCATGAGGGCCTTGGAATGGGTCGGTGGCACCGGGACCCTGAAGTATTCTCCTCAGCTTTTGACATAGCTCCCATGCACAAGTTTCCTTGTGGAGACGAGTTTGGTTCTGATGGGTGCGTCAGGAAAACCCCAATGCTGGTATTGTAAACCAGGGTTTTGAGGAGACATGCCTGTAAACCAAAGCAATGGATCCTATTTTGGCCTAGGGTCCTGTCTGGTTCAATCTTCTTCTCTGGGGACATCCATCTAGGGTATGATTGGAGGTAGATGCTCAGCTGGTGACAGACTGACCTTTTTTGTCCCGGGCAACCTATACTATTGGGATGGCCTCAGGGACTTTGGAGGGTTCTCCTAATTTGTACGATTTTGGACAATGGAATGGGCAGTATTCCCATGGATTGGGTAGGCACAGTCCTAATGTGTGGCTCCAGGGTCCCCAGCCTGGATGGTGTGTGGCACAGGACTTTGAGGACAGATGTCTGAAAACACAAACTCAGCTTAAGTTTGGGGACGTAGGTATGGCAGTCCGATCTACAAACCATGAGAAGACATCTTCAGGATATGAAGAAAGTGCGAGTCTGAGGTGCTTGCTCAGACTTTTGGCTCTGGATTTTGTTTCAGCAATGGCCGTAGAATGTAGAGGACGCCTCATGGGCCATGGACCAATCTTGCTCTCTGTGGATTTGGCCCAATCCCAATTGTTTTTCATCAATCTGTTGGATGGAATACTCCTTTCAGGGTTGTTACATCAGGTGTCCCACCAAAAGAGGTATTCCAAAGCAGAGCCCTGGGGAAGAATGAAGGATCAACCTGAACTATGGTTAAAAATTGGGGCCTATGGGCATGGCAAGCCCAATATGATGTCTCTTCATCCAGCCATTGAGAGGCCTTACCTGAGGACTGGGCTCAGGCTGTGGGTCACAATGTGAGTTTGCCACCTATGTGGACCGCGAGCAATGGCGGGGCCTCATCGGACAAACAGGTTTCCACTACACTGAACGTTGGACAACAAGCCAACCACAAGGTTCTTGCCATTGGGCAGGAGTTCTCATTTCTGCATCATTTTCAAACCTGGGCAGTGATTGGAGATAAAATCTAGGATCTGAATCCTGAAAACCGAGGTTGGGAAGAGATAACAACCTAAGGCAATGGCTGGTCCTATGTGCTCAGTGAGCGGCAAGCTGTCTGGGTGGGGCCAGGAGGTCCAGGCTCAGGCTGTGTCAGAAAGGGCATTATTGCCCAGGTCAGCCTATATATTTTGGGTACAGCCAATTGGCATGCAGGTTGATCTTCATTTGGGGTTTCTGGGTAGCCCCAGAGGGCAATGTTTTTCTTCTGGAGGGTAAGCAGAGTGCTGCATTGTAATTCTGGATTGCCAAACTGGAGGGCTTGTGGGCCATTAGTCTGAGGACGGAAGTCTGAGGACACAAGCTAGGCTTAGGTTTCTGGGTGAGGACATGGCATGAAAAATATACAGACCTGAATCGAGATCTCGTGCATTTGAAGTCAGGGTGAGCGTCAGACTTTTCCTCAGGATAGACCTTATGTCCCTGATGTCCCCTTCATGAAGGGGGGAGGTATCACGAGGCCGTGGGGGTTTCTCACGATGGGAGTTGTGAGAAGCTCCCTAATGCAAAGATTCTTCTGCAGGAAAATTGAGACCTATTGGTTGGCTCCAGGCCAATGATTCTGAGCAGGGTTCTAAGGATGGATGGCAGGGTAGCCCACCTCGCATTCCAATTGTCTCCTAGCAACAAGACAAGTTAGATCTGCTGGATCTCACGGAGCAACCGAATATGCTGAGTTGAATTGGATTCTCCCGTGCATGTGTCCTAATATTATTTTGTGTTTATGGAGACTTTGGAATGAAGCGGTGGCACTGGGGCCCTGAAGGGTTCTCCTAAAAAGAGGCTTTGACACACCTCCCACGTGCAAGTTCCCCATGTGTAGATGAGATTTGTTCTGATGGGTGAGTCAAGAAACAGCCATATGCTTGTACTGAAATCCAGGACTCTGAGGAAGATGCCTGGAAACCAAAGCAATGAATCCGATTAGGGCCTAGGGGCCTGCTCGTTCCTTTTTACCTCTGGGGATATCAGTCTACGAGTCTGAGTGCAGGTAGGTTCTCAGATGGGCTCAGATTGCTCCTGTTTGTCCTGGGAAGCCACCACTATTGGGATGGCCTCAGGGACTTTGGAGGTTTATTCTATTAGTAGGGTTGTGGCCATTGGAATGGGCACACAGAATTCCCTTGGAGAGGGGCAAGTAGAGTCCTCATGTTGGCTCCATGGGCCTGAGCCTGTAGGGTGTGTAGGCCTGGGCTGTATGGACAGTTGTCTGAAAACACAAACTCGGATTATGTTTCGGGTCATAGGTATGGCAGGACTGATCTACAGACCGTGAGGAGAATACTTCGGGATATGAAAAAAGGGCGAGTGTGAGGCTCTTGATCAAGTTTTTATCTCTGGATATCGTGCCATTCATGGTCATGAAATATCCGGGTGACTTCATGGGAAATGGACGAGTCGTACTCTCTGGGGGTTTGGCCCCGTCCAAAGAGTTTGGGGTCATTCTGTGGGATGGTAGAAGTCCGTTTTTTTTTTTTTTTTTGTTGTTGTTGTTGTTGTTTTGTTTTGTTTTTCAAACTCCACCAAATGAGGGATTCCAGAGTAGAGCCCTGGGGAGGGCGATTGGACAACCAGAAATCTGGTTTAAATTTGGGGCCTAGGGACATGTCAAGCCATTATGGCATCTAATGGTCTAGCCACTGAGAGGATGTACTAGAGGACAGGACTCACGCTGAGGGTCACAATGCGTGTTTATGCCCTCGTCGTACTCAAGAATGGGCGGGGCCTCAGGGTGAATGCTGGTTTCCCCTACACTGAACGTTGGACAACATGCCAACCATAAGGTTTCTTGCCATGGGTAAGGAAGAGTTCTGATTTCTGCATCACAGTCACCCCTGGGCAGTGATTGGAGATAAGGTCTAGGTTTTGAATCCTGAAAACTGATGTAGGGAAGAGATGATGACCTAAGGCCACGGCGGCTCTTATGGGCTCAGGGTGCGGTCAGCTGTCTGGGTGTTGTTCAGGAGTCCCGGCTCAGGGTGTGTCAGACAGTGCATTACTGCCCAGGTTAGACTATATAATTTGGATACATTCGAGTGCCGTGTAGGTTTATTCTCATTTAATGTGCCCGGGCAGTTCATTGGGCAATATTTTGTTTCTCGAGGGCAGGCAGAGTGCTGCAATGATGGTCCGGAATTGCCAAACTTCTGGGCTTCGGGGCCAGGAGTGTGAGGACGGAAGTCTGAGAACACAAGCTAGACTTGGGATACAGGGCGAGGGCAGGGCATGTACCTCCTGAAGATCTAAAGCAATATCTCTAGCATCTGAAGTCAGAGCGAGGATCAGACGTTGGCTCAGCTTGGATTTTCTTTTCATGACGGCCCCTTCATGAAGGGAGCCGAATCTCGAGGCCGTGGAGGTTTTCCCACGTTTGGAGTGGTGGGATGACCCCTCCTAGGATTCCTTCTGCGGGACAATTGAGACCTGTTGGACAGCTCCAGGACATCCCATATGGATGAGTCCAGACCAACATTCGAGGATAGATGCCTGGGAAGCCCGCCTCGCATTCCAATTGTCTCCTAGCGTCAAGGCAGTTTAGATCTGATGGCTCTGCGGGAGCAAGCGGGGTGGCTGAGTTGAAATGGACTTTCCTGAGGATGGGTCTAATGTGTGTTTCTGACCATGAGGGCCTTGGAATGGGGCGGTGGTGGCACCGGGACCCTGAAGTATTTTCCTAAGCTTTTGACATAGCTCCCATGCACAAGTTTCCTTGTGGAGACGAGGTTTGTTCTGATGGGTGCCTCAGGAAAACCCCGATGCTGGTATTGGAATCCAGGGTTTTTGAGGAACCATGCCTTTAAACCAAAGCAATGGATCTGATTTTGGCCTAGGGTCCTGTCTGGTTCAATCTTCTTCTCTGGGGACATCCATCTAGGGTATGAGTGGAGGTAGATGCTCAGCTGATGACAGACTGACCTTTTTTGTCCCGGGCGACCTATACTATTGGGATGGCCTCAGGGACTTTGGAGGGTTCTCCTAATTTGTACGATTTTGGACAATGGAATGGGCAGTATTCCCATGGATTGGGTAGGCACAGCCCTAATGTGTGGTTCCAGGGTCCCCAGCCTGGATGGTGTGTGGCCCAGGACTTTGAGGACAGAAGTCTGAAAACACAAAGTCAGCTTATGTTTGGGGATGTAGGTATGGCAGGCCCGATCTACAAACCATGAGAAGACATCTTCAGGATATGAAGATAGTGCGAGTCTGAGTCGCTTGCTCAGTCTTTTGTCCCTGGATTTTGCTTCAGCGATGGCCGTGGAATGTCGAGGAGGCCTCATGGGCCATGGACGAATCTTGCTCTCTGAGGATTTGTCCCAATCCCAATTGTTTTTCGTCAATCTGTTGGATGGAGTACTCCTTTAGGGTTGTTACCTCAGGGTGTCCCACCAAAAGAGGAGTTCCAAAGCAGAGCCCTGGGGAAGAGTGAAGGGACAACCCGAACTAGGTTAAAAATTGGGGCCTATGGGCATTGGAAGCCCAATATACTGTCTCTTCATCCAGCCACTGAGAGGCCTTACCTGAGGACTGGGCTAAGGCTGAGGGTCACAATGTGTGTTTTCCACCTATGTGGCCCGCGATCAATGGTGGGGACTCATTGGACACACTGGTATCCACTACACTCAACATTATACAACAAGCCTACCACAAGGTTTCTTGCCATCAGGAAAGAGTTTTGATTTCTGCCTCATTTTCAAACATGGGCAGTGATTGTGATAAGGTCTAGGTTCTAAATTCTGAAAACCGAGGTTAGGAAGAGATAAGGACCTAAGGCAATGGCTGGTCCGATGTGCTCAGTGAGCGGCCAGCTGTATGGGTGGGGCCAGCATGTCCAGGCTCAGCCTCTGTCAGAAAGGGCACTATTGCCCAGGTCAGCCTATATATTTTGGGTACAGCCAAGTGGCGTACAGGTTGATCTTCATTTGGGGTTTCTGGGTAGCCCCAGAAGGCAATGTTTTTCTTCTGGAGGGCAAGCAGAGTGCTGCATTATATTTCTGGATTGCCAAACTGGAGGGCTTGTGGGGCATTAGTCTGAGGATGGAAGTCTGAGGACACAAGCTAGGCTTAGGTTTCTGTGTGAGGACATGGCAGGCACAATCTACAGATCTGAACCGAGATCTCGTGCATCTGAAGTCAGGGTGAGGATCAGACGATCGCTCAGGTTGGAACTTATGTCCCTGAGGGCCACTTCATGAAGGGGGGGGGGATCACGAGGCCATGGGTGTTTTCTCACGATGGGAGTTGTGAGAAGCTCCCAACTTCAGAGAATCTTCTGCAGGACAATTGAGACCTGTTGGTTGGCTCCAGGCTAATGATTCCGAGCAGGGTTCTAAGGATGGATGGCTGGGTAGCCCACCTCGCATTCCAATTGTCTCCTAGCAACAAAACAAGTTAGATCTGCTGGATCTCGCGGAGCAACCGAATACGCTGAGTTGAAATGGACTCTCCTGTGGATGGGTCCTAATGTGTTTTTGTGTCATTGGAGACCTTGGAATGACGCGGTGGCACTGGGGCCATGAAGGGTTCTCCTAAAAAGAGGTTTTGAAATCACTCTTACGTGCAAGTTTCCCATGTGTAGATGAGATTTGTTCTGGTAGTTGAGTCAAGAAACAGCCTTATGCTGGTACTGAAATCCAGGCCTCTGAGGAGAGATGCCTGGAAACCAAAGCAATGGATCCGATTAGGGCCTAGGGGCCTGTTCGCTCCTTTTTATCTCTGGGGATATCAGTCTACAAGTCTGAGTGCAGGTAGGTTCTCAGATGGGCTCAGATTACTCCTGTTTGTCCTGGGAGGCAACCACTATTGGGATGGCCTCAGGGACTTTGAAGGTTTATATCCTATTAGTAGCGTTGTGGCCATTGGAATGGGCACACAGAATTCCCTTGGAGAGGGCAAGTACAGTCCTCAGCTTGGCTCCAGGGGACTAAGCCTGTAGGCTGTGTAGGCCAGGGCTGCTTGGACAGTTGTCTGAAAACAGAAACACGGCTTATGTTTCGGGTCATAGGTATGGCAGGACTGATCTACAGACCATGAGGAGAACTCTTCGGGATATGAAAAAAGGGCGAGTGTGAGGCTTTTGCTCAAGTATTTATCTCTGGATATCATGCCATTCATGGTCATGAAATTTCCGTGTGGCTTCATGGGAAATGGACGAGTCTTACTCCCTGGGGGTTTGGCCCAATCCAAAGAGTTTGGGGTCATTCTGTGGGACGGAAGAAGTCCGTTTTTTGTTGTTGTTTTTTGTTTTGTTTTGTTTTTCAACCTCAGGTGTCCCACCAAATGAGGGATTACAGAGTAGAGCCCTGGGGAGGGGCGATTGGACAACCAGAAATCTGGTTAAAATTGGGTCCTAGGGACAGCTAAACTTGTGTTTCAGGGCGAGGGCACGGCATGTACCCCCTGAAGATCTGAAGCAATATCTCATGCATCTGAAGTCAGAGCGAGGATCAGACGTTGGCTCAGCTTGGATTTTCTGTTCATGACGGCACCTTCATGAAGGGAGCCGAATCTCGAGGCCGTGGAGGTTTTCCCACGTTGGGAGTGGTGGGATGCCCCCTCCAAGGATTCATTCTGCGGGATAATTGAGACCTGTTGGACAGCTCCAGGACATCCCATATGGATGAGTCCAGAGCAACGTTCGAGGATGGATGCCTGGGAAGCCCGCCTCGCATTCCAATTGTCTCCTAGAGACAAGGCAGTTTACATCTGATGGCTCTGTGGGAGCAACCGGGGTGGCTGAGTTGAAATGGACTTTCCTGAGGATGGGTCTAATGTGTGTTTGTGTCCATGAGGGCCTTGGAATGGGGCGTTGGCACCGGGACCCTGAAGTATTCTCCTCAGCTTTTGACATAGCTCCCATGCACAAGTTTCCTTGTGGAGACGAGTTTGGTTCTGATGGGTGCCTCAGGAAAACCCCAATGCTGGTTTGGAATCCAGGGTTTTGAGGAGACATGCCTTTAAACCTAAGCATTGGATCCGATTTTGGCCTAGGGTCCTGTCTGGTTCAATCTTCTTCTCTGGGGACATCCATCTAGGGTATGAGTGGAGTTAGATGCTCATCTGTTCTCAGACTGCCCTTTTTGTCCCGGGCGACCTATACTATTGGGATGGCCTCAGAGACTTTGGAGGGTTCTCCTAATTTGTACGATTTTGGAAAATGGAATGGGCAGAATTCCCATGGATTGGGTAGGCACAGTCCTAATGTGTGGGTCCAGGGTCCCCAGCCTGGATGGTGTGTGGCCCAGGACTTAGAGGACAGAAGTCTGAAAACAAACTCAGCTTATGTTTAGGGACGTAGGTATGGCAGGCCCGATGTACAAACCATGAGAAGACATCTTCAGGATATGAAGATAGTGCGAGTCTGAGGCTCCTGCTCAGGGTTTTGTCTCTGGATTTTGTTTCAGCGATGGCCGTGGAATGTCGAGGAGGCCTCATGGGCCATGGACGAATCTTGCTCTCTGTGGATTTGGCCCGATCCCAATTGTTTTTTTTCGTCAATCTGTTGGATGGAGGACTCCTTTCAGGGTTGTTACCTCAGGTGTCCCACCAAAAGAGGAATTCCAAAGGAGAGCCCTGGAGAAGAATGAAGGGATAACGCAAACTATGGTTAAAAATTGGGGGCCTATGGGCATGGCAAGCCCAATATGCTGTCTCTTCATCCAGCCACTGTGAGGCCTTACCTGAGGACTTGGCTAAGGCTGAGGTCACAATGTGACTTTGCCACCTAAGTGACCCACGAGCAATGGCGGGGCCTCATCGGACAAACAGGTTTCCACTACACTGAACGTTGGACAACAAGCAAACCACAAGGTTCTTGCCATTGGGAAAGAGTTCTGATTTCTGCATCATTTTTCAAACATGGGCAGTGATTGGAGAGATAAGGAATAGGATCTGAATCCCGAAAACTGAGGTAGGGAAGAGATAACGACCTAAGGCAATGGCTGGTCCTATGTGCTCCTTGAGCGGCAAGCTGTCTGGGTGGGGCCAGGAGAGCCAGGCTCAGGCTCTGTCAGAAAGGGCATTATTGCCCAGGTCAACCTATATATTTTGGGAACAGCCAAGTGGCGTGCAGGTTGATCTTCATTTGGGGTTTCTGGGTAGCCCCAGAGGACAATGTTTTTCTTCTGGAGGGCAAGCAGAGTGCTGCATTGTAATTCTGGATTGCCAAACTGGAGGGCTTGTGGGCCATTAGTCTGAGAAAGGAATTCTTTGGACACAAGCTAGGCTTAGGTTTCTGGGTGAGGATATGGCAGGCACAATATAGAGACCTGCATCGAGATCTCGTGCATCTGAGGTCACGGTGAGGATCAGACTATTTCTCAGTTTGGACCTTATGTCCCTGATGGCCCCTTCATGAAGGGGTGGGGGGTGTCACGAGGCCATGGGGGTTTCTCACGATGGGAGTTGTGAGAAGCTCCCAACTGCAAATATTTTTCTGCAGGAAAATTGAGTGCTGTTGGTTGGCTCCAGGCCAATGATTCTGAGCAGGTTTCTAAGGATGGATGGCGGGATAGGCCACCTCGCATTCCAATTGTCTCCTAGCAACAAGACAAGTTAGATCTGCTGGAACTCGCGGAGCATACGAAATGCTGAGTTGAATAGGACTCTCCTGTGCATGTGTCCTAGTATGATTTTGTGTCTATGAAGACCTTGGAATGAAGCGGTGGCACTGGGCCCCTGAAGGTTTCTCCTAAAAAGAGGCTTTGACACAACTCCCACGTGCAAGTTTCCCATGTCTAGATGAGTTTTGTTCTGGTGGGTGAGTCAAGAAACAGCCATATGCTGGTACTGAAATCCAGGCCTCTGAGGAAGATGCCTGGAAACCAAAGCAATGGATTCGATTAGGGCCTAGGGAACTGTTCATTCCTTTTTACCTCTGGGGATATCAGTCTACGAGTCTGAGTGCAGGTAGGTTCTCAGATGGGCTCAGATTGCTCCTGTTTGTCCTGGGAAGCCACCACTATTGGGATGGCCTCAGGGACTTTGGAGGTTTATTTTAATAGTAGGGTTGTGGCCATTGGAATGGGCACACGGAATTCCCTTGGAGAGGGCAAGTACAGTCCTCAGGTTGGCTCCAGGGGTCTGAGCCTTTATGGTGTGTAGGCCTGGGCTCTTTGGACAGTTGTCTGAATACAAAAACTCGGCTTATGTTTCGGGTCATAGGTATGGCAGGACTGATCTAGAGACCATGAGGAGAACTCTTCGGGGTATGAAAAAAGGGCGAGTGTGAGGCTCTTGCTCAAGTTTTTATCTCTGGATATCGTGCCATTCATGGTCATGAAATATCCAGGTGACTTCATGGGAAATGGAAGAGTCTTACTCTCTGGGGGTTTGGCCCCGTCCAAAGAGTTTGGAGTCATTCTGTGGGATTGAAGAAGTCCGTTTTTTGTTGTTGTTGTTGTTGTTGTTTTGTTTTGTTTTTCAAACCCCACCAAATGAGTGATTCCAGAGTAGAGCAGGGGAGGGGCGATTGGACAACCAGAAATCTATTTAAAAATTGGGGCCTAGGGACATGTCAAGCCATTATGGCATCTAATGGTCTAGCCACTGAGAGGACGTACTAGAGGACAGGACTCACGTTGAGGGTCACATGCGTGTTAATGCCCTCGACTCACTCAAGCATGGACGGGGCCTCAGGGTGAATGCTTGTTTCTCTTACACTGAACGTTTGACATCATGTCAACCACAAGGTTTCTTGCCATGGGTAAGGAAGAGTTCTGATTTCTGCATCACAGTCACCCCTGGGCAGTGATTGGAGATAAGGTCTAGGTTCTGAAGCCTGAAAACTGAGGTAGGGAAGAGATGATGACCTAAGGCCATGGCGGGGCTTATGGGTTCAGGGTGCGGTCAGCTGTCTGGGTGTTGCTCAGGAGGTCCCGGCTCAGGGTGTGTCAGACAGTGCATTACTGCCCTGGTTAGACTATATAATTTGGGTACATTCAAATGCCGTGTAGGTTTGTTCTCATTTAATGTGCCCGGGCAGCTCTTTGGGCAATATTTTGTTTCTAGAGGGCAGGCAGAGTGCTGCAATGATGGTCCGGAATTGCCAAACTTGTGGGCTTCGGGGCCAGGAGTGTGAGGACGGAAGTCTTAGAACACAAGCTAGACTTGGGATTCAGGGCGAGGGCACGGCATGTACCCCCTGAAGATCTGAAGCAATATCTCATGCATCTGAAGTCAGAGCGAGGATCAGACGTTGGCTCAGCTTGGATTTTCTGTTCATGACGGGCCCTTCATAAAGGGAGCCGAATCTCGAGGCCGTGGAGGTTTTCCCACGTTTGGAGTGGTGGGATGCCCCCTCCTAGGATTCCTTCTGCGGGACAATTGAGACCTGTTGGACAGCTCCAGGACATCCCATATGGATGAGTCCAGACTAACGTTCGAGGATGGATGCCTGGGAAGCCCGCCTCACATTCCAATTGTCTCCTAGCGACAAGACAGTTTAGATCTGATGGCTCTGCGGGAGCAACCGGGGTGGCTGAGTTGAAATGGACTTTCCTGAGGATGGGTCTAGTGTGTTTGTGTCCATGAGGGACTTGGAATGGGGAAGTGGCACTGGGACCCTGAAGTATTCTCCTAAGCTTTTGACATAGCTCCCATGCACAAGTTTCCTCGTGGAGACGAGGTTTGTTCTGATGGGTGCCTCAGGAAAACCCCAATGTTGGTATTGGAATCCAGGGTTTTGAGGAGACATGCCTGTAAACCTAAGCAATGGATCCGATTTTGGCCTATGGTCCTGTCTGGTTCAATCTTCTTCTCTGGGGACATCCATCTAGGGTATGAGTGGAGGTAGATGCTCAGCTGGTGACAGACTGACCTTTTTTGTCCCGGGCGAACTATACTATTGGGATGGCCTCAGAGACTTTGGAGGGTTCTCCTAATTTGTACGATTTTGGACAATTGAATGGGCAGAATTCCCATGGATTGGGTAGGCACATTCCTAATGTGTGGCTCCAGGGTCCCCAGCATGGATGGTGTGTGGCACAGGACTTAGAGGACAGAAGTCTGAAAACACAAACTCAGCTTATGTTTGGGGATGTAGGTATGGCAGGCCCGATGTACAAACCATGAGAAGACATCTTCAGGATATGAAGATAGTGCGAGTCTGAGTCGCTTGCTCAGAGTTTTGTCTCTGGATTTTGTTTCAGCGATGGCCGTGGAATGTCGAGGAGGCCTCATGGGCCATGGACGAATCTTGCTCTCTGTGGATTTCGCCCGATCCCAATTGTTTTTCGTCAATCTGTTGGATGGAGGACTCCATTCAGGGTTGTTACCTCAGGTGTCCCACCAAAAGAGGAATTCCAAAGCAGAGCCCTGGGGAAGAATGAAGGGACAACCCGAACTATGGTTAAAAATTGGGGCCTATGGGCATGGCAAGCCCAATATGCTGTCTCTTCATCCAGCCACTGAGAGGCCTTACCTGAGGACTGGGCTAAGGCTGTGGGTCACAATGTGACTTTGCCACCTAAGTGGCCCGCGAGCAATGGCGGGGCCTCATCGGACAAACATGTTTCCACTACACTGAACGTTGGACAACAAGCCAACCACAAGGTTCTTGCCATTGGGTAGGAGTTCTGATTTCTGCATCATTTTCAAACCTGGGCAGTGATTGGAGATAAGGTCTAGGATCTGAATCCTGGAAACCGAGGTTTGGAAGAGAGATAACGACCTAAGGCAATGGCTGCTCCTATGTCCAATTTTTTTTCTTCTGGAGGGCAAGCAGAGTGCTGCATTGTAATTCTGGATTGCCAAACTGGAGGGCTTGTGGGCCTTTAGTTTGAGAACGGAAGTCTGAGGACACACGCTAGGCTTAGGTTTCTGGCTGAGGACATGGCAGGCACAATATACAGACCTGCATCGAGATCTCGTGCATCTGAAGTCACGGTGAGAATCAGACTATTTCTCAGTTTGGACCTTATGTCCCTGATGGACCCTTCATGAAGGGGGGGTGTCACGAAGCCATGGGGGTTTCTCACGAAGGGAGTTGTGAGTAGCTCCCAACTGCAAAGATTTTTCTGCAGGAAAATTGAGACCTGTTGGTTGGCTACAGGACAATGATTCTGAGCAGGGTTCTAAGGATGGATGGCGGGGTAGCCCACCTCGCATTCCAATTGTCTCCTAGCAACAAGACAAGTTAGATATGCTGGATCTCGCGGAGCAACCGAATATGCTGAGTTGATTGGACTCTCCTGTGCATGTGTCCTAATATGATTTTGTATCTATGAAGACCTTGGAATGAAGCGGTGGCACTGGGGCCATGAAGGGTTCTCCTAAAAAGAGGCTTTGACACAACTCCCTCGTGCAAGTTTCCCATGTGTAGATGAGATTTGTTCTGGTGGGTGAGTCAAGAAACAGCCATATGCTGGTACTGAAATCCAGGCCTCAGAGGACGATGCCTGGAAACCAAAGAAATGGATCCGATAGGGCCTAGGGGCCTGCTCATTCCTTTTTCCCTCTGGGGATATCAGTCTACAAGTCTGAGTGCAGGTAGGTTCTCAGATGTGCTCAGATTGCTCTTGTTTGTCCTGGGAAGCCACCACTATTGGGATGGCCTCAGGCACTTTGGAGGTTTATTCTATTAGTAGGGTTGTGGCCATTGGAATGGGCACACGGAATTCCCTTGGAGAGGGCAAGTACAGTCCTCAGGTTGGCTCCAGGGGCCTGAGCCTGTAGGGTGTGTAGGTCTGGGCTGTTTGGATAGTTGTCTGAAAACAGAAACTCGGCTTATGTTTCGGGTCATAGGTATGGCAGGACTGATCTACAGACCATGAGGAGAACTCTTCGTCGTATGAAAAAAGGGCGAGTGTGAGGCTCTTGCTCAAGTTTTTATCTCTGGATATCGTGCCGTTCATGGTCATGAAATATCCGTGTGACTTCATGGGAAATGGACGAGTCTTACTCTCTTGGGGTTTGGCCCCGTCCAAAGAGTTTGGGGTCATTCTGTGGGATGGAAGAAGTCCGTTTTTGTTGTTGTTGTTGTTGTTTTGTATTGTTTTTCAAACCCCACCATATGAGTGATTCCAGTGTAGAGCCATTGGGAGGGGCGATTGGATAACCAGAAATCTGGTTATATTTGGGGCCTAGGGTCATGTCAAGCCATTATGGCATCTAATTGTCTAGCCACTAAGAGGACGTACTAGGGGACAGGACTCACGCTGAGCGACACAATGCGTGTTTATGCCCTCGTCGCACTCAAGAATGGGCGGGGCCTCAGGGTGAATGCTGGTTTCTCCTACACTGAACGTTGGACAACATGCCAACCACAAGGTTTCTTGCCATGGGTAAGGAAGAGTTCTGATTTCTGCATCACACTCACCCCTGGGCAGTGATTCGAGATAAGGTCTAGGTTCTGAAGCCTGAAAACTAAGGTAGGGAAGAGATGATGACCTAAGGCCATGGCGGGTCTGATGTGCTCAGTGTGCGGTCAGCTGTCTGGTTTTTGGTCACGAGGTCCGGGCTCAGGTTGTCAGACAGTGCATTAGTGCCCAGGTTAGACTACATATTTTGGGTGCATTCGAGTGCCGTGTATGTTCTTATCTGAAGAACTCTTCAGGATATGAAGAATGAGCGAGTCTGAGGCGCTTGCTCAGGCTTTTGTCTCTGGATTTTGTATCAGCGATGGCCGTGGAATGTTGGGGAGGTCTCAACGGCCATGGACGAATCTTGCTCTCTGTGGATTTGGTCCTATCCCAATTGTTTTTTTTCAATCTGTGCGATGGGAGGACTCCTTTCAGGTTTGTTACCTCAGGTGTCCCACCAAAAGAGGAATTCCAAAGCAGAGCCCTGAGAAAGAGTGAAGGGACAACCCGAACTATGGTTAAAAATTGGGGCCTAGGGGTAAGGCAAGCAGAATATGCTGTCTCTCCATCCAGGCACTGCGAAGCCTTACCTGAGGACTGGGCTCAGGCTGAGGGACACAATGTGAGTTTGTGACCAATGTGTCCCGCAAGCATGGGCGGGGCCTGATGGGCCACACTGGTTTCCACTACACTGAACCTTGGACAACATGCCATCCACAAATTTTCTGCCTGGGGAAAGAGTTCTGATATCGGCATCATTTTCAAACCCGGGCCGTGATTGGAGATAAGGTCTAGGTTCTGAAGCCTGAAAACCGAGGTTGAGAAGAGTTGACGAACTAAGGCCAGGACGGGTCCGATATGCTCAGTGTGCGGCCAGCTGTCTGGGTGGTGCCAGGAGGTCCAGGCTCAGGCTGTGTCAGAAAGGGCATTAGTGCCAAGGTCAGCCTATATATTTGGGGTACAGCCGAATGGCGTGCAGGTTGATCCACATTTGGGGTTTCTGGGTGCCCCAGAAGGCAATGTTTTTCTTCTGGAGTGCAGGCAGAGTGATGCATTATTAGTTCTGGATTGCCAAACTGGAGGGCTTGTGGGCCAGTAGTCTGAGGATGGAAGTCTGAGAACCCAAGCTAGGCCTAGGTTTCTGGGTGAGGATATGGCAGGCACAATCTACAGACCTGAATTGAGATCTCGTGCATCTGAAGTCAGGGCGAGGATCAGACGATCGCTCAGGTTGGACATTCTGTCCCTGATGACCCCTTCTTGAAGGGGGGCGTGGATCACGAGGCCATGCGGGTTTTCCCACGATGGGAGTTGTGAGAAGCTCCCAACTGCAAAGATTCTTCTGCAGGACAATTGAGACCTGTTTGTTGGCTCCAGGACAACGATTCCGAGGAGGGTTCTAAGGATGGATGGCTGGGTAGCCCACCTCGAATTCTAATGGTCTCCAAGCAACAAGACAGGTCAGATCGGCTGGATCTGGGGGAGCAACCGAGGAGGATGAGTTTAGATGGACTCTCCCGTGGATGTGTCCTAATATGATTTTGTATCTATGGACACCTTGGAATGAAGCGGTGGCACTGGGGCTCTGAAGGGTTCTCTGAAATAGAGGCTTTCACACAGCTCCATCGTGCAAGTTTCCCATGTGTAGATGAGATTTGTTCTGATGGGTGAGTCAAGAAACAGCCATATGCTGTTATTGAAATCCAGGCCTCTGAGGAGAGATGCCTGGAAACCAAAACAATGGATCCGATAGGTGCTTAGGGGCCTGTTTGTTCCTTTTTAATTCACGGGACATCAGTCTACGGGTCTGAGTGCCGGTAGGTGCTCAGATGAGCCCAGATTGCCCCTGTTTGTCCTAGGATGCCACAAATATTGGGATGGCCTCACGGATTTTGGAAGTTTATCCTCTTAGTAGGGTTGTGGCCATTTGAATGGGCACATACGATTCCCATGGATAGGGCAAGACAAATTCGTCAGGTTTGGCTCAAGGGGCCTGAGCCTGTAGGGTGTGTAGGCCAGGTCTCTTTGGACAGTTGTCTGAAAACACAAACTCGGCTTATGTTTCAGGTCATAGGTATGGCAGGACTGATCTACAGACCATGAGGAGAACACTTCGGGATATGAAAAAAGGGCGAGTGTGAGGCTCTTGCTCAAGTTTTTGTCTCTGGATATCGTGTCACTCATGGTCGTGAAATTTCCGGGTGACTTCATGGGAAATGGACGAGTCATACTCTCTTGGGGTTTGGCCCCGTCCAAAGAGTTTGGGGTCATTCTGTTGGATGGAAGAAGTCCGTTGTTCTGTTGTTGTTGATTTGTTTTGTTCTGTTTTTCAAACTCAGGTGTCCCACCAAATGAGGGATTCCAGAGTAGAGCCCTGGGGAGGCGCGACTGGACAACCAGAAATCTGGTTAAAAATTGGGGCCTCTGGACATGTCAAGCCCATTCTGACATATAATGGTCCAGCCACTGAGAAGACATACTAGAGGACAGGACTCACGCTGAGAGTCACAATGCGTGTTTATGCCCTTGTCGCACTCAGGAATGGGTGGGGTCTCAGGCAGAATGCTGGTTTCTCCTACACTGAACGTTGGACAACATGCCAACCACAAGGTTTCTTGCCATGGGTAAGGAAGAGTTCTGATTTCTGCATCACAGTCACCCCTGGGCAGTGCCTGGAAATACGGTCTAGGTTCTGAAGCCTGAAAAATGTGGTAGGGAAGAGATGATGACCTAAGGCCATGGCGGGTCTGATGTGCTCAGTGTGCGGTCCGCTGTCTGGGTGTTGGTCACGAGGTCCGGGCTCAGGTTGTCAGACAGTGCATTAGTGCCCAGGTTAGTCTATATATTTTGGGTGAATTCGAGTGTCGTGTACGTTCTTATCTGAAGAACTCTTCAGGATATGAAGAATGATCGAGTCTGAGGCGCGTGATCAGGCTTTTGTCTCTGGATTTTCTATCAGATATGGCCGTGGAATGTTGGGGAGGCCTCATGGGCCATGTACGAATCTTGCTCTCTGTGGATTTGGCCCGATCCCAATTGTTTTTCGTCAATCTGTGGGATGGGAGGACTCCTTTCATGTTGTTACCTCAGGTGTCCCACCAAAAGAGGAATTCCAAACAGAGCCCTGGGGAAGAGTGATGGGACAACCCGAACTATGGTTAAAAATTGGGGCCTAAGGGCATGGCAAGCCCAATATGCTGTCTCTCCATCCAGCCACTGAGAAGCCTTACCTGAGGACTGGGCTCAGGCTGAGGGTCACAATGTGCATTTGTGATCAATGTGGCCTGCAAGCATGGGCGGGGCCTCATGTGCCACACTGATTTCAACTACAGAGAAACTTGGACAACATGCCAACCACAAGGTTTCTTGCAATGGTGAAAGAGTTGGGATTTCTGCATCATTTTCAAACCCGGGCCGTGATTGGAGATAAGGTCTAGGTTTTGAAGCCTGAAAACCGAGGTTGAGAAGAGATGACGACCTAAGGCCATGGCGGGTCCGATGTGCTCAGCGTGCGGCCAGCTGTCTGGGTGGGGCCAGGGGACCAGGCTCAGCCCTGTCAGAAAGGGCATTAGTGCCCAGGTCAGCCTATATATTTGGGGTACAGCCGAATTCCGTGCATGTTGATCCTCATTGGTGGTGTCTGGGTAAGCCCAGTGGGCAATGTTTTACTTCTGGAGGGCAGGTAGAGTGCTGCATTGTAGTCTGGATTGCCAAACTGGAGGGCTTGTGGGCCAGTAGTCGGAGGATGGAAGTCGAGAACCCAAGCTAGGCCTAGGATACTGGTTGAGGATATGGCAGGCACAATATACAGACCTGAATCGATGTCTCGTGCATCTGAAGTCAGGGCGAGGATCAGACGATCGCTCAGGTTGGACATTCTGTCCCTGATGGCCCCTTCTTGAAGGGGTAGTGGATCACGAGGCCATGGGGGTTTTCCCACGATGGGAGTTGTGAGAAGCTCCCAACTGCAAAGATTTTTCTGCAGGACAATTGAGACCTGTTGGTTGGCTCCAGGACAACGATTCCGAGCAGGGTTTTAAGGATGGATGGCTGGGTAGCCCACCTCGCATTCCAATTGTCTCCAAACAACAAGACAGTTAGATCCTCTGGATCTGGGGGAGCAACCGAGTAGGCTGAGTTGAAATGGACTCTCCCGTGGATGTGTCATAATATGATTTTGTGTCTAACGAGACCTTGGAATGAAGCGGTGGCACTGGGGCCCTGAAGGGTTCTCCTAAAGAGAGGCTTTCACACAGCTCCATCGTGCAAGTTTCCCATGTGTAGATGAGATTTGTTTTGATGGGTGAGTCAAGAAACAGCCATATGCTGTTATTGAAATCCAGGCCTCTGTGGAGAGAAGCCTGGAAAATAAATCAATGGATCCGATAGGTGCATAGGAGCCTGTTCCTTCCTTTTTACCTCTGGGGACATCAGTCTACGTGTCTGAGTGCATGCAGGTGCTCAGATGGGCCGAGATTGCCCCTGTTTGTCCTGGGAAGCCAAAAATATTGTGATGGCCTCAGGGACTTTAGAGGTTTATCCTCTTAGTTGGGTTGTGGCCATTGGAATGGGCACATACAATTCCCTTGTAGAGGGCAAGCACAGTCGTCAGGTTTGGCTCCAGGGCCCTGAGCCTGTAGGGTGTGTAGGCCACGGCTGTTTGGACAGTTGTGTGGAAACACAAACTAGGCTTATGTTTCTGGTCATAGGTATGGCAGGACGGATCTACAGACGATGAGAGGAACTCCTCGGGATATAAAAAAGGGCGAGTGTGAGGCTCTTGCTCATGTTTTTCTCTCTGGACATCGTGTCACTCATGGTCTTGAAATTTCCGGGTGACTTCATGGGATAAGGACGAGTCTTAATCTCTGGGGGTTTGGCCTTGTCCAAAGAGTTTGGGGTCATTCTGTGGGATTGAGGAAATCCGTTGTTCTGTTTTGTTTTGTTTTTCAACCTCAGGTGTCCCACCGAATGAGGGTTTCCAGAGTAGAGCCCTGGGGAGGGGCGACTGGACAACCAGAAATCCGGTGAAAAATTGGGGCCTAGGGACATGTCAAGCCCATTGTGACATTTAATGGTCCAGCCACTGAGAGGACGTACTAGACATCAGGACTCACGCTGAGGGTCACAATGCGTGTTTATGCCCTCATCACACACAAGAATGGGCGGGGCCTCAGGGTGAATGCTGGTTTCTCCTACACTGAACGTTGGACAACATGCCAACCACAAGGTTTCTTGCCATGGGTAAGGAAGAGTTCTGATTTCTTCATCACAGTCACCCCTGGGCAGTGATTGGAGATAAGGTCTAGGTTCTGAAGCCTGAAAACCAAAGTTGAGAAGAGATGACGACCTAAGGCCATGGCGGATCCGATTGTGCTCAGTGTGCGGCCAGCTGTTTGGGTGGGACCAGGAAGTCCAGGCTCAGCCTTGTCAGAATGGGCATTAGTGCCCAAGTCAGCCTATATATTTGGGGTGCAGCAGGTTGATCCTCATTGGGGGTTTCTGGGTAGCCCCAGAGGGCAATGTTTTTCTTCTGGACGGTAGGCAGAGTGCTGCATTGCATTTCTATATTGCCAAACTGGAGGGCTTCTGGGCCAGTAGTCTGAGGACGGAATTCTGAGAACCCAAGCTAGGCCAAGGTTTCTGAGTGAGGATATGGCAGGCACAATCTACAGACCTGAATCGAGATCTCTTGCGTCTGAAGTCAAGGCGAGGATCATACGATCGCTCAGGTTGGACATTCTGTCCCTCATGCCCCTTCTTGAAGGGGGGGGGGTGGATCACGAGACCATGGGTGTTTTTCCACGATGGGAGTTTTGAGAAGCTCCCAACTGCAAAGATTCTTCTGCAGGACAATTGAGACCTATTGGTTGGCTCCAGGAAAACGATTCCGAGCAGAGTTCTAAGGATGGATGGCTGGGTAGCCCACCTCGCATTCCAATTGTCTCCAAGCAACAAGACAGGTTAGATCTGCTGGACCTGGGGGAGCAACCGAGGAGGCTGATTTGAAAAGGACTCTCCCGTGGATGTGTCCTAATATGATTTTGTGTCTATGGAGACCTTGGAATGAAGAGGTGGCACTGGGTCCCTGAAGGGTTCTCTTAAAGAGGGGCCTTCACACAGCTCCATCATGCAAGTTTCCCATGTGTAGATGAAATTTGTTCTGATGGGTGAGTCAAGAAACAGGCATATGCTGTTATTGAAATCCAGGCCTCTGAGGAGAGATGCCTGGACTCCAAAACAATGGATCCGATAGTTGCCTAGGGGCCTGTTCGTTCCTTTTTACCAGCCTCCCTGGTGGTCTAGTGGTTAGGATTCGGCGCTCTCTCGTTCCTTTTTACCTCTGGGGACATCAGTCTACAGGTCTGAGAGCAGGTAGGTGCTCAGATGGGCCCAGATTGCCCCTGTTTATCCTGGGAAGCCACAAATATTGGGATGTCCTCAGGGACTTTGGAGGTTTATCCCATTAGTACGGTTGTGGCCATTGGAATGGGCACATACAATTCCATTGGAGAGTGTAAGCACAGTCGTCAGGTTTGGCTCCAGGGGCCTGAGCCTGTAAGATGTGTAGGCCAGGGCTGTTTGGACTGTTGTCTGAAAACACAAACTCGGCTTATGTTTCGGGTCATAGGTATGGCAGGACTGATCTACAGAGCATGAGGAGAACACTTCGGGATATGAAAAAAGGGCGAGTGTGAGGCTCTTGCTCAAGTTTTTGTCTCTGGATATCGTGTACTCATCGTCGTGAAATTTCCGGGTGACATCATGGGAAATGGACGAGTCTTACTCTCTGGGGGTTTGGCCCCGTCCAAAGAGTTTGGGGTCATTCTGTGGGATGGAAGAAGTCCGTTGCTCTGTTGTGGTTGATTTGTTTTGTTTTGTTTTTCAACCTCAGGTGTCCCACCAAATGAGGGATTCCAGAGTAGAGGCCAGGGGAGGGGCAATTGGACAACCAGAAATCTGGTTAAATATTGGGGCCTAGGGACATGTCAAGCCCATTATGACATCTAATGGTCCTGTCACTGAGAGGATCTACTAGAGGACAGGACTCACGCTGAGGGACACAAGCGTGTTTATGCCCTCGTCGCACTCAAGAATGGGCGGGGACTCAGGCTGAATGCTGGTATCTCTTACACTGAACGTTGGACAACATGCCACCCACAAGGTTTCTTGCCATGGGTAAGGAAGAGTTCTGATTTCTGCATCACAGTCACACCTGGGCAGTGATTGGAGATAAGGTCTAGTTTCTGAAGCCTGAAAACTAAGGTAGGGAAGAGATGATGACCTAAGGCCATGGCGGGTCTGATGTGCTCAGTGTGCGGTCAGCTGTCTGGGTTTGGTCACGAGGTCCAGGCTCAGGTTGTCAGACAGTGCATTAGTGCCCAGGTTAGACTATATATTTTGGGTGCATTCGAGTGCCGTGTATGTTCTTATCTGAAGAACTCTTCAGGATATTAAGAATGAGCGAGTCTGAGCCGCGTGCTCAGGCTTTTGTCTCTGGATTTTGTATCAGCGATGGCCGTGGAATATTGGGGTGGCCTCAGGGGCCATGGCCGAATATTGCTCTCTGTGGATTTGGCCCGATCCCAATTGTTTTTCGTCAATCTGTGGAATGGGAGGACTCCTTTCATGTTGTTACCTCAGGTGTCCCAACAAAAGAGGAATTCCAAAGCAGAGCAATGGGGATGAGTGAAGGGACAACCCGAACTACGGTTAAAAATTCGGGCCTAGGGGCATGGCAAGCCCAATATGCTGTCTCTCCATCCAGCCACTGAGAGGCCTTACCTGAGGACTTGGCTCAGGCTGTGGGTCACAAGGTGTATTTGTGACCAATGAGGCCCGCAAGCATGGGCGGGGCCTCATGGGCCACACTGGTTTCAACTACACTGAACCTTGGACAACATGCCAAACACAAGGTTACTTGCCATGGGGAAAGAGTTCTGATTTCTGCATCATTTTCAAACACGGGCCGTGATTGGAGATAAGGTCTAGGTTCTGAAGCCTGAAAACCGAGGTTGAGAAGAGATGACGACCTAAGGCCAAGGCGGGTCCGATGTGCTCAGCGTGCGGCCAGTTGTCTGGGTGGGGCCAGGATGTCCAGGCTCAGGCTGTGTCAGAAAGGGCATTAGTGCCCAGGTCAGCCTATATATTTGGGGTACAGCCGAATGGCGTGCAGGTTGATCCTCATTTGGGGTTTCTGGGTAGCCACAGAGGGCAATGTTTTCCTTCTGGAGTGCAGGCAGAGTGCTGCATTGTAGTCTGGATTGCCAAAGTGGACGGCTTGTGGGCCAGTAGTCTGAGGACGGAAGTCTGAGAACCCAAGCTAGGCCTAGGATTCTGGGTGAGGATATGGCAGGCACAATCTACTTACCTGAATCGAGATCTCATGCATCTCAAGTCAGGGCGAGGATCGGACGATCGCTCAGGTTGGACATTCTGTCCCTGATGCCCCTTTTTGAAAGGGGGGGTGGATTAAGAGGCCATGGGTGTTTTCCTACGATGGAGGTTGTGAAAAGCTCCCAACTGCAAAGATTCTTCTGCAGGACAATTGAGACCTGTTGGTGGCTCCAGGACAAAAATTCCGAGGAGGGTTCTAAGAATGGATGGCTGGGTAGCCCACCTCACATTCCAATTGTCTCCACGCAACAAGACAGGTTAGATATGCTGGATCTGGGGTAGCAACCGAGGAGGCTGAGTTGAAATGGACTCTCCTGTGCATGTGCCCTAATATGATTTTGCGTCTATGGAGACCTTGGAATGAAGCGGTAGAACTGAGGCCCTGAAGGGTTCTCCTAAAGAGAGGCTTTCACACACCTCCATCGTGCAAGTTTCCCAGGTGTAGATGAGATTTGTTCTGATGGGTGAGTCAAGAAACAGCCATATGCTGTTATTGAAATCCAGGCCTCTGAGGAGAGATGCCTGGACGCCAAACCAATGGATCCGATAGGTGCCTAGGGGCCTGTTCTTTCCTTTTTACATCTGGGGACATCAGGCTACGGGTCTGAGTGGCGGTAGGTGCTCAGATGGGCCCAGATGGCCCCTGTTTGTCCTGGGAAGCCACAAATATTGGGATGGCCTCAGGGACTTTGGAGGTTTATCCTCTTAGTAGGGTTGTGGCCATTGGAATGGTCACATACAATTCCCTTGGAGAGGGCAAGCACAGTCGTCAGGTTTGGCTCCAGGGGCCTGAGCCTGTAGGATGTGTAGGCCACGGTTGTTTGGACAGTTGTCTGAAAACACAAACTCGGCTTATGTTTCGGGTCATAGGTATGGCAGGACTGATCTACAGACCATGCGGAGAACTCTTCGGGATATGAAAATAGGGCGAGTGTGAGGCTCTTGCTCAAGTTTTTGTCTCTGGATATCGTGTCACTCATTGTCGTGAAATTTCTGGGTGACTTCATGGAAAATGGACGAGTCTTACTCTCTCGGGGTTTGGCCCCGTCCAAAGACTTTGGGGTCATTCCTTGGATGGAAGAAGTCCGTTGCTCTGTTGTGGTTGATTTGTTTTGTTTTGTTTTTCAACCTCAGGTGTCCCACCAAATGAGGGATTCCAGAGTAGATCCCTGGGGAGGGGCGACTGGACAACCAGAAATCTGGTTAAAATTGGGGCCTAGGGACATGTCAAGCCCATTATGACTTCTAATGGTCCAGCCACTGAGAGGATCTAGTAGAGGACAGGATTCACGCTGAGGGACACAAGCGTGTTTATGCCCTCTTCGCACTCAAGAATGGGCTGGACCTCAGGGTGAATGCTGGTTTCTCCTACACTGAACATTGGACAACATGCCAACCACAAGGTTTCCTGCCTTGAGTAAGGAAGAGTTCTGATTTCTGCATCACAGTCACACCTGGGCAGTGATTGGGGATAAGGTCTAGTCTCTGAAGCCTGAAAACTGTGGTAGGGAAGAGATGATGACCTAAGGCCATGGCGGGTCTGATGTGCTCAGAGTGCGGTCAGCTGTCTTGGTGTTGGTCACGAGGTCAAGGCTCAGGTTGTCAGACAGTGCATTAGTGCCCAGGTTAGACTATATATTTTGGGCGCTCGAGTGCCTTGTATGTTCTTATCTGAAGAACTCTTCAGGATATTAAGAATGAGCGAGTCTGAGGCGCGTGCTCAGGCTTTTGTCTCTGGATTCTGTATCAGCAAAGGCCTTGGAATGTTGGGGTGGCCTCAGCGGCCATGGACGAATCTTGCTCTCTGTGGATTTGGCCCGATCCCAATTATTTTTCGTCAGTCTGTGGAATGGGAGGACTCCTTTCAGGTTTGTTACCTCAGGTGTCCCACCAAAAGAGGAATTCCAAAGCAGAGCCCTGGGGAAGAGTAAAGGGACAACCCAAACTACGGTTAAAAATTGGGGCCTAGGGGCATGGCAAGCCCAATATGCTGTCTCTCCATCCAGCCACTGAGAGGCCTTACCTGAGGACTGGGCTCAGGCTGAGGGTCACAAGGTGTATTTGTGACAAATGAGGCCCGCAAGCATGGACGGGGCCTCATGGGCCACACTGGTTTCAACTACACTGAACCTTGGACAACATGCCAACCACAAGGTTTCTTGCCATGGGGAAAGAGTTCGGATTTCTGCATCATTTTCAAACCCTGGCCGTGATTGGAGATAAGGTCTAGGTTCTGAAGCCTGAAAGCCGAGGTTTAGAAGAGATGACGACCTAAGGCCATGGCGGGTCCGATGTGCTCAGCGTGCGGCCAGCTGTCTGGGTGGGGCCAGGATGTCCAGGCTCAGGCTGTGTCAGAAAGGGCATTAGTGCCCAGGTCAGCCTATATATTTGGGGTACAGCCGAATGGCGTGCCCCGTTTTCCTCTTTTTGGGTTTCTGTGTAGCCCCATGTGGCAATGTTTTTCTTCTTTAGGGCAGGCAGAGTGCTGCATTGTAGTTCTGGATTGCCAAACTGGAGGGCTTATGAACCAGCAGTCTGAGGACGGAAGTCTGAGAACCCAAGCTCGGCCTAGGTTTCTGGGTTATGATATGGCAGTCACAATCTACAGACCTGAATCGAGATCTCGTGCATCTGAAGTCATGGCGAGGATCAGAAGATCACTCAGATTGGATATTCTGTCCCTGATGGCCCCTTCTTGAAGGGGGGGTGGATCACGAGGTTGATCCTCCTTTGGGGTTTCTGGGTAGCCACAGAGGGCAATGTTTTTCTTCTTGATTGAAGGTAGAGTGCTGCATTGTAGTCTGGATTGCCAAATTGGACGGCTTGTGGGCCAGTAGTCTGAGGACGGAAGTCTGAGAATCCAAGTTCGGCCTAGGATTCTGGGTGAGGATATGGTAGGCACAATCTACTGACCTGAATCGAGATCTCGTGCATTGAAGTCGGCGAGGATCGGACGATCGCTCAGGTTGGACTTTCTGTCCCTGATGGCCCCTTCTTGAAGGGGTGGTGGATTACGAGGCCATGGGTGTTTTCCAACGATGGGAGTTGTGAAAAGCTCCCAACTGCAAAGATTCTTCTGCAGGACAATTGAGACCTGTTGGTGGCTCCAGGACAACGATTCCAAGCAGGGTTCTAAGAATGGATGGCTGGGTAGCCCACCTCACATTCCAATTGTCTCCACGCAACAAGACAGGTTAGATATGCTGAATCTGGGGGAGCAACCGAGGAGGCTGAGTTGAAATGGACTCTCTTGTGGATGTGTCCTAATATGATTTTGCGTCTATGGAGACCTTGGAATGAAGCGGTGGCACTGGAGCCGTTAGGGTTCTCCTAAAGAAAGGCTTATACAGCTCCATCGTGCAAGTTTCCCAAGTGTAGATGAGATTTGTTCTAATGGGTGAGTCAAGAAACAGCCATATGCTGTTATTGAAATCCAGGCCTCTGAGGAGAGATGCCTGGAAGCCAAACTAATGGATCCGATAGGTGCCTAGGGGCCTGTTTGTTCCTTTTTACATCTGGGGACATCAGGCTACGGGTCTGAATGGCGGTAGGTGCTCAGATGGGCCCAGATTGCCCCTGTTTGTCCTGGGAAGCCACAAATATTGGGATGGCCTCAGGGACTTTGGAGGTTTATCCTCTTAGTAGGGTTGTGGCCATTGGAATGGTCACATACAATTCCCTTGGAGAGGGCAAGCACAGTCGTCAGGTTTGGCTCCAGGGGCCTGAGCCTGTAGGATGTGTAGGCCACGGTTGTTTGGACAGTTGTCTGAAAACACAAACTCGGCTTATGTTTCGGGTCATAGGTATGGCAGGACTGATCTACAGACCATGAGGAGAACTCTCCGGGATGAAAAAAGGGCGAGTGTGAGGCTCTTGCTCAAGTTTTTGTCTCTGGATATCGTGTCACTCATGGTCGTGAAATTTCCGGGTGAATTCATGGGAAATGGACGAGTCTTACTCTCTGGGGGATTGGCCCCGTCCAAAGAGTTTGGGGTCATTCTGGGAGATGGAAGAAGTCAGTTGTTCTATTGTGGTTGATTTGTTTTGTTTTGTTTTCAACCTCAGGTGTCCCACCAAATGAGGGATTCCAGAGTAGAGCCCTGGGAGGGGCGACTGGACAACCAGAAATCTGGTTAAAAATTGGAGCCTAGGGACATGTCAAGCCCATTATGACATCCATTGGTCCAGCCACTGAGAAGACGTACTAGAGGACAGGACTCACGCTGAGGGTCACAATGCGTTTTTATGCCTTCGTCGCACTCAAGAATAGCGGGGCCTCAGGATGAATGCTGGTTTCTACTACACTGTACGTTGGACAACATGCCAACCACAAGGTTTCTAGCCATGGGTAAGGAAGAGTTCTGATTTCTGCATCACAGTCATCCCTGGGTAGTGATTAGAAATAAGGTCTAGGTTCTGAAGCCTGAAAACTAAGGTAGGGAAGAGATGATGACCTATGGCCATTGCGGGTCTGAAGTGCTCAGTGTGCGGTCAGCAGTCTGCGTGTTGGTCACGATGTCCGGGCTCAGGTTGTCAGACAGTTCATTAGTGCCCAGTTTAGACTAGATATTTTGGGTGCATTCGAGTGCCGTGTAGGTTCTTATCTGAAGAACTCTTCAGGATATGAAGAATGAGCGAGTCTGAGGCGCGTGCTCAGGCTGTTGTCTCTGGATTTTTTATCAGCGATGGCCATGGAATGTTGGGGAGGCCTCATGGGCCATGGACGAATCTTGCTTTCTGTGTATTTGGCCGATCCCAATGGTTTTTCATCAATCTGTGGGATGGGAGTACTCGTTTCAGGTTTGTTACCTCAGGTGTCCAACCAAAAGAGGAATTCCAAAGCAGAGCCCTGGGGAAGAGTGAAGGGACAACCCGCAATATGGTTAAAAAATGGGCCCTAGGGGCATAGCAAGCCCAATATGCTGTCTCTCCATCAGCCACTGAGAGGCCTTACTTGCGGACTGGGCTCCGGCTGAGGGTCACAATGTGTGTTTGTGACCAATGTGGCCCGCAAGCATGGGCGGGACCTCATATTCACACTGGTTTCAAGTTCACTGAACCTTCGACAACATGCCAACCACAAGGTTTCTTGCCATGGGGAAAGAGTTCTGTTTTCTGCATCATTTTCAAACCCGGGCCGTGATTGGAGATAAGGTCTAGGTTCTGAAGCCAGTAAACCGAGATTAGGAAGAGATGACAACCTAAGGCCATGGCGAGTCCGATGTGCTCAGTGTGCGGCCAGCTGTCTGGGTGGGGCCAGGAGGTCCAGACTCAGGCTGTGTCAGAAAGGGCATTAGTGCCCAAGTCAGCCTATATATTTGGAGTACAGCCGAATGGCGTGCAGGTTGATCCTCATTTGGGGTTTCTGTGTAGCCCCAGAGGGCAATGTTTTTCTTCTGGAGGGCAGGCAGAGTGCTGCATTGTAGTTCTGGATTGCCAAACTGGAGGGCTTGTGGGCCAGTGGTCTGAGGATGGAAGTCTGATAACCCAAGCTAAGCCTAGGTTTCTGGGTGAGACCTGAATCGAGATCTCGTGCATCTGAAGTCAGGGCGAGGATCAGACGTTCGCTCAGGTTGGACATTCTGTCCCTGATGGCCCCTTCTTGAAGGGGGGTGGATCACGAGGCCATGGGGGTTTTCCCCCGATGGGAGTTGTGAGAAGCTCCCAACTTCAAAGATTCTTCTACAGGACAATCGAGACCTGTTGGTTGGCTCCAGGACAACGATCCCGAGCAGGGTTCTAAGGATGGATGGCTGGGTAGCCCACATCGCATTCCAATTTTCTCCAAGCAACAAGACAGGTTAGATCTGCTGGATCTGGAGGAGCCACCGAGGAGGCTGACTTGAAATGGACTCTCCCGTGGATGTGTCCTAATATGATTTTGTGTCTATAGAGACCTTGCAATGAAGTGGTGACACTGGGGCCCTGAAGGGTTCTCCTAAAGAGAGGCTTTCACACAGCTCCATCGTGCAAGTTTCCCATGTGTAGATGAGATTTGTTCTGATGGGTGAGTCAAGAAACAGCCATATGCTGTTACTGAAATAAAGGCCTCTGAGGAGAGATGCCTGGAAACCAAAGCAATGGATCTGATAGGTGCAAAGGGGCCTTTCGTTCCTTATTACCTCTGGTGTCATCAGTCTACGTTTCTGAGTGCCGGTAGGTGCTCAGATGGGCCCAGATTGCCCCTGTTTGTCCTGGGAAGCCACAAATATTGGGATGGCCTCAGGGACTTTGGAAGTTTATCCTATTATTTGGGTTGTGGCCTTTGGAATGGGCACATACAATTCCCTTGGAGAGGGCAAGCACAGTCGTCAGGTTTGGCTCCAGGGGCCTGAGCCTGTAGGGTGTGTAGGCCAGGGCTGTTCGGACAGTTGTCTGAAAACACAATCTCAGCATATGTTTCGGGTCATAGGTATGGCAGGACTGATCTACAGACCATGAGGAAAAATCTTCGGTATATGAAAAAAGGGCGAGAGTGAGGCTGTTGCTCAAGTTTTTGTCTCTGGATATCGTGTCACTCATGGTTTGAAATTTCCGGGTGACATCATGGGAAATGGACGAGTCTTACACTCTGGGGGTTTGGCCCCTTCCAAAGAGTTTGGGGTCATTCTGTGGGATGGAAGAAGTCCGTTGTTCTTTTGTTGTTAATTTGTTTTGTTTTTCAACCTCAGGTGACCCACCAAATGAGGGATTCCAGAGAAGAGCCCTTGGAGGTGTGACTGGACAACCAGTTATCTGGTTAAAAATTGGGGCCTAGGGACATGTCAAGCCCATTATGACATCTAATGGTCCAGCCACTGAGAGGACGTACTAGAGGACAGGACTCACGCTGAGGGTCACAATGCCTGTTTATGCCCTCGTCGCACTCAAAAATGGGCGGGGCATTAGGCTGAACGCTGGTTTCTCCTACACTGAACGTTGGACAACATGCCAACCACATGGTTTCTTGCCATGGGTAAGGAAGTGTTCTGATTTCTGCATCACAGTCAGCCCTGGGCAGTGATTGGAGATAAGGTCTAGGTTCTGATGCCTGAAAACTGAGGTATGGAAGGGATGATGACCTAAGGCCATGTCGGGTCAGATGTGCTCAGTGTGCGGTCACCTGTCTGGGTGTTGGTCACGAGTTCCGGGCTCAGGTTGTCAGACAGTGCATTAGTGCCCAGGTTAGACTATATATTTTGGGTGCATTCGAGTGCCGTGTAAGTTCTTATCTGAAGAACTCTTCAGGATATTAAGAATAAGCGAGTCTGAAGCGCGTGCTCAGGCTTTTGTCTCTGGATTTTGTATCAGCGAAACCGTGGAATGTTGGGGAGGCCTCATGGGCCATGGACGAATCTTGCTCTCTGTGGACTTGGCCCGATTCCCAAATGTTTTTTTTCGTCAATCTGTGGGATGGGAGGACTCCTTTCAGGTTTGTTACTTGAGGTGTCCCACCAAAAGAGGAATTCCAAAGCAGAGCCCTGGGGAAGAGTAGACGGGAAAACCCGAACTATGATTAAAATTGGAGCCTAGGGGCATGGCAAGCCCAATATACTGTCTCTCCATCCAGCCACTGAGAGGCCTTCCCTGAGGACTGGGCTCAGGCTGAGGGTCACAATGTGTGTTTGTGATCAATGTGGCCTGCAAGCATGGGCGGGGACTCATGGGCCACACTGGTTTCAACTACAATGAACCTTCGACAACATGCCAACCACAAGGTTTCTTGCCATGGCGAAAGAGTTCTGATTTCTGCATCATTTTCAAACCCGGGCCGTGATTGGAGATAAAGTCTAGGTTCTGAAGCCCGAAAACCGAGGTTGAGAAGAGATGACGACCTAAGGCCATGGCGGGTCCGATGTGCTCAGTGTGCGGCCAGCTGTCTGGGTGGGGCCCGGAGGTCCAGGCTCAGGCTGTGTAAGAAAGGGCATTAGTGCCCAGGTCAGCCTAATTGGGGTACAGTCGAAATGCGTTCCCAGTTGATCCTCATTTGGGGTACTGGTTAGCCGCAGAGGGCAATGATTTTCTTTTGGAGGGCAGTCAGAGTGCTGCATTGTAGTTCTGGATTGCCAAACTGGAGGGCTTGTGGGCCAGTAGTCTGAGGACGGAAGTCTGAGAACCCAAGCTAGGCCTAGGTTTCTGGGTGAGGATATGGCAGGCAAAATCTACTGACCTGAATCGAGATATCGTGCTTCTGAAGTCAGGGCGAGGTTCAGACGATCGCTCAGTTTGGACATTCTGTGCCTGATGGCCCCTTCTTGAAGGGGGGTGGATAACGAGGCCATGGGGGTTTTCCCACGATGGGAGTTGTGAGAAGCCCCCAACTGCAAAGATTCTTCTGTAGGACAATTGTGAACTGTTGGTTGGCTCCAGGACAACGATTCCTAGCAGGGTTCTAAGGATGGATGGCTGGGTAGCCCACCTCGCATTCCAATTTTCTCCAAGCAATAAGACAGGTTAGGTCTGCTGGATCTGGGGGAGCAACCGAGGAGGCTGAGTTTAAATGGACTCTCCCGTGGATGTGTCCTAATATGATTTTGTGTCTATGGAGACCTTGGAATGAAGCGGTGGCACTGGGGCCCTCAAGGGTTCTCCTAAAGAGAGGCTTCCACACAGCTCCATTGTGCAAGTTCCCCATGTGTAGATGAGATTTGTTCTGATGGGTGATTCAAGAAACAGCAATATGCTGTTATTGAAATCCAGGCCTCTGAGGAGAGATGCCTGGAAACCAAAGCAATGGATCCGATAGGTGCCTAGGGGCCTGTTCGTTTCTTTTTACCTCTGGGCACATCAGTCTATGGGTCAGAGTGCTGGCAGGTGCTCATATGGGCCCAGATTGCCCCTGTTTGTCCTGGGAAGCCACAAATATTGGGATGGCCTCTGGGACTTTGGAGGTTTATCCTATTAGTAGGGTTGTACGCATTGGAGTGGGCACATACAATTCCCTTGGAGAGGGCAAGCACAGTCCTCAGGTTTGGCTCCAGGGGCCAGAGCATGTAGGGTGTGTAGGCCAGGGCTGTTTGGACAGTTGTCTGAAAACACAAACTCGGCTTATGTTTCGGGTCATAGGTATGGCAGGACTGATCTACACAAAATGAGGAGAACTCTTCGGTATATGAAAAAAGGGCGAGTGTGAGGCTCTTTCTCAAGTTTTTGTCTCTGGATATCGTGTCACTCATGGTCGTGAAATTTCCGAGTGACTTCATGGGAAATGGACGAGTCTTACTCTCTGGGGGTTTGGCCCCGTCCATGGAGTTTGGGGTCACTCTGTGGGATGGAAGAAGTCCGTTTTTTTTTGTTGTGGTTGATTTGTTTTGTTTTGTTTTTCAACCTCAGGTGTCCCACCAAATGAGGGATTCCAGAGTAGAGCCCTGGGGAGATGTGACTGGACAACCAGAAATCTGGTTAAAAATTGGGGCCTAGGGACATGTCAAGCCCATTATGAAATCTAATGGTTCAGCCACTGAGAGGATTTACTAGAGGTCAGGAATAACGCTGAGGGTCACATTGCGTGTTTATGCCCTCGTTGCACTAAAGAATGTGCGTGATCCTATGGTGAATGCTGGTTTCTCCTACACTGAACGTAGGACAACATGGCAAAAACAAGGTTTCTTGCCTTGGGTAAGCAGGAGTTCTGATTTCTGCATCACAGTCACCCATGGGCAGTGATTGGAGATAAGGTCTAGGTTCTGAAGCCTGAAAACTGAGGTAGGGCAGAGATGATGACCTAAGGCCATGGTGGGTCTGATGTGCTCTGTGTGCGGACAGCTGTCTGGTTGTTGCTCAGGAGGTCCCGGCTCAGGTTGTGTCAGACAGTGCATTACTGCCCAGGTTAGACTATATAATTTGGGTACATTCAAGTGCCGTGTAGGTTTATTCTCATTTAATGTGCCCGGGCAGCTCATTAGGCAATATATTTTTTCTAGAGGGCATGCAGAGTGCTGCAATGATGGTCCGGAATTGCCAAACTTGTAGGCTTCTGGGCCAGGAGTGTGAGGATGGAAGTCTGAGAACACAGGCTAGACTTGGTTTTCAGGGCGAGGGCACGGCATGTACCCCCTGAAGATCTGAATCAATATCTCATGCTTCTGAAGTCAGAGCGAGGATCAGAAGTTGGCTCAGCTTGGATTTTCTGTTCATGACTGCCCCTTCATAAGGGAGCGGATTCTCGAGCGCGTGGAGGTTTTACAACGTTGGGTGTGGTGGGATGCCCCCTCCAAGGATTCCTTCTGCGGGACAATTGAGACCTGTTGGACAGCTCCAGGACATCCCATATGGATGAGTCCAGACCAACGTTCGAGCATGGATGCCTGGGAAGCCCGCCTCGCATTCCAATTGTATCCTAGGGACAAGACAGTTTAGATCTGATGGCTTTGCGGGAGCAACCGGGGTGGCTGAGTTGAAATGGACTTTCCTGAGGATGGGTGTAATGTGTGTTTGTGTCCATGAGGGCCTTTAAAAGGGGCGGTGGCACCGGGACCCTGAAGTATTCTCCTCAGCTTTTGACATAGATCCCATGCACAAGTTTCCTTGTGGAGACGAGTTTGGTACTGATGGGTGCCTCAGGAAAACCCCATTGCTGGTATTGGAAACCAGGGTTTTGAGGAGACATGACTGTAAACCAAAGCAATGGATCCGATTTTGGCCTAGGGTCCTGTCTGGTTCAATCTTCTTTTCTGGGGACATCCATCTAGGGTATGAGTGGACGTAGATGCTCAGCTGGTTTCAGACTGACCTTTTTTGTCCCGGGCGACCTATACTATTGGGATGGCCTCAGAGACTTTGGAGGGTTCTCCTAATTTGTACGAATTTGGACAATGGAATGGGCAGAATTCCCATGGATTGGGTAGGCACAGTCCTAATGTGTGGCTCCAGGGTCCCCAGCCTGGATGGTGTGTGGCCCAGGACTTTGAGGACAGAAGTCTGAAAACACAAACTCAGCTTATGTTTGGGGAAGTAGGTATGGCAGGTCCGATCTACAAAACATGAGAAGACATTTTCAGGATATGAAGAAAGTGCGAGTCTGAGGCGTTTGCTCACTTTTGTCTCTGGATTTTGTTTCAGCGATGGCCGTGGAATGTCTAGGAGGCCTCATGGGACATGGACGAATCTTGCTCTCTGTGGATTTGGCCCGATCCCAATTGTTTTTCGTCAATCTGTTGGATGGAGGACTCCTTTCAGGGTTGTTACATCGGGTGTCCCACCAAAAGAGGAATTCCAAGGCAGAGCCCTGGGGAAGAATGAAGGGACAACCCGAACTATGGTTAAAAATTGGGGCCTATGGGCATGGCAAGCCCAATATGCTGTCTCTTCATCCAGCCACTGAGAGGCCTTACCTGAGGACTGGGCTAAGGCTGTGGGTCACAATGTGACTTTGCCACCTAAGTGGCCCGCGAGCAATGGCGGGGCCTCATCGGACAAACAGGTTTCCACTACACTGAACGTTGGACAACAAGCCAACCACAAGGTTCTTGCCATTGGGAAGGAGTTCTGATTTCTGCATCATTTTCAAACCTGGGCAGTGATTGGAGATAAGGTCTAGGATCTGAATCCTGAAAACCGAGGTTGGGAAGAGATAACGACCTAAGGCAATGGCTGGTCCTATGTTCTCAGTGAGCGGCAAGCTGTCTGGGTGGGGCCAGGAGGTCCAGGCTCAGGCTCTGTCAGAAAGGGCATTATTGCCCAGGTCAGCCTATATATTTTGTGTACAGCCAAGTGGCGTGCAGGTTGATCTTCATTTGGGGTTTCTGGGTAGCCCCAGAGGGCAATCTCTTTCTTCTGGGGGGCAAGCAGAGTGCTGCATTGTAATTCTGGATTGCCAAACTGGAGGGCTTGTGGGCCATTAGTCTGAGGACGGAAGTCTGAGGACACAAGCTAGGCTTAGGTTTCTGGGTGAGGACAAGGCAGGCACAATATACAGACCTGAATCGAGATCTCGTGCATCTGTAGTCAGGGTGAGGATCAGACTATTTCTCAGGTTGGACCTTATGTCCCTGATGGCCCCTTCTTGAAGGGGGGATATCACGATGCCATGCGGGTTTCTCACGATGGGAGTTGTGAGAAGCTCCCAACTGCAAAGATTCTTCTGCAGCAAAATTGAGACCTGTTGGTTGGCTCCAGGCCAATGATTCTGAGCAGGGTTCTATGGATGGATGGCGGGGTAGGCCACCTCGCATTCCAATTGTCTCCTAGCAACAAGACAAGTTAGATCTGCTGGATCTCGCGGAGCATCCGAATATGCTGAGTTGATTTGGACTCTTCCGTGTATGTGTCCTAATATGATTTTGTGTCTATGGAGGCCTTGTAATGGGGCAGTGGCACACAGGCCCTGAAGGATTCTCCTAACTGGAGGTTTTGAGACATCGTCAAAGGATAATTTTCCCATGTGGAGAAGAGATTTGTTCTGCTTGCTGCCTCATGATATCCCCATATGCTAATATTGGAAACCAGGCCTCTGAGGAGAGATACCTGTAACCGAAAGCAATGAATCTGATTCAGGCCTCGGGGCCTGTCTGATTCAATCTTCTTCTCTGGGGACCTCCATCTACGCTGAGTAGAGGTAGATGCTCAGCTGGTTTCAGATGACCCTTGTTTGTCCTGAGCGGCCTACATTATTGGGATGTCCTTGGGGACTCTGGAGGTTTGTCCTCATTTGTACGATTGTGGACAATGGAATGTGCAGAATTCCCGTGGTATGGACAGGCACAGTCCTGATGTGTGGCTCCAGGGGCCCCAGCCTGAAGGGTCTGTGGGCCAGGAATGTGGGGACAGAAGTCTGAAAACATATACTCGGCTTAGGTTTGGGAAGTAGGTTTGGCAGGCCCGATCTACAGACCATAAGGAGTACTCTTCGGGATACGACAAAAGAGCGAGTGTGAGGCGATTGCTCAGACTTTTGTCTCTGGATTTGTTGTCAACGATGGCTGTGGAATCTCGGGGAGGCCTCATGGGCCATGGACGAGAATTCCTCTCTGTGAATTTGGTCCAATCCCAATTGTTTGGGGTCAATCTGAAGGATGGGAGGAGTCCTTTTAGTTTTGTTACCTCAGGTGTCCCACCAAAAGAGGGATTCCAAAGCAGAGCTCTGGGGATGGATGAATGGACATCCCGAACAATCCAATTGGGGTGAGGTCGAGAACTGAGCAGGTTGATCCTCATTTGCGGTTTATGGAGATCCCCATAGAGCAACGTTTTCCTTCTGGAGGGCCAGCATAGGGCTGCATTTTGGTTCCAGAATTCCAAGTCTTGAGGACATTTTGCCAGGAGTGTGAGGGAAGAAGTCTGAAAACACAAGGTAGCACGAGGTTTGGGCCCACTGTGGAGAGGCTGAATCGAGATCTCCTGCATCTGAGGTCAGGGCGAGTATCAGATGTTGCCTCAAGCTGGAGTGTGTGTCCATGATGGCCCCTTCCTGAAGGGGGTGGGGGCGTCATGAGGCCAGGGTGGTTTCCCTATGCTGGGAGTTGTGAGCTGTTCCAAACTTCAAAGTTTCCTTCTTCAGGACAGTCGAGTACTATTGGATGGTTCCAGGATGCCCCATACAGAAAGACTCGAGAGCAGGGGCCTAAGCATGGATGCCGAGAAACGCCAACTCACCTTCCCATTGCCTGGTCGAGACAAGGCACGCTCAATCTGCGGGCTCTTGGGTGAGCTACCCAGAAGGCTGAGTTTAAATGGACTTTCCTGAGGATGAGTCATAATGTGGGTTGGTGGCCATGGAGACCTTGGAATGTGGCAGTAGCTAAGGGACTCTGCAGGATTCTTCAACCCGAAGGGTTTGACACAACTCCAACAAGGAAGCTTTCCATGCAGAAATGAGAGGTGTTCTGTCTGGTGCCTCAGGATAGCCCCATATGATGGTCTTCGAACCCAGGCCTCTGAGGAGTGATACCTGGACACCAAAGCAAGAGTTCATAATAGGGCCTAGGGGCCTGTCTGGTTCAATCTTCTGTCTCTGCGGATATCAGTCTGTGTGTCTGCATGGAGGTAGTAGTGGCTCAGCTGGTGTCATAATGCCCCTGTTTGTCCAGTGCGGCTTGCGGTAGTGGGATTTTTTGGGGACCTTGAGGTTTCTACTATTTTGTAGAGTTGTGGCCAATGGAACAGGCAGTTTCTTAGGAGAGAGCAGGCACAGTTCTGTGGTGTGGCTCCAGAGGCCCCAGCCTGAAGGCGGTGTGGGACACGGCTGTGCAGACAGACATCCAAAAACGCAAACTCAGCTCAGGTTTGGGGCCGAGGTTAATTGCAGGCCTGATCTACAGTCCGTGAGGGGAGCTCCTCTGGATATGAAAGAAGGGTGAGAGGGAGGCAGTCACTCAGTCTTTTGTCTCTGGATATTTTGTCCACAATGGCCGTTTAATGTAGGAGTTGCCTCATGGGTCGTAGAAGTCTCCCTCTCTGGTAGTTTGTCCAGCCCCCAAGAGTTTGGGGTCATTCTGTGGGATGGGAAGAGTCCTGTTTTCTGCTTCATGTGTCCCCCCAGTAGAGGGATTCTGGAGCATAGCAGTGGGTACTGACACTCTAATATTCGCTCTCTGGTTAAGCCTGGGGTCCTATGGATATGACAAGCCCCATATGCAGGATCTTGGTCCAGCCACTGAGAGGCGTTACTTTAATACGGGACTCAAGCACTGGCGTGGCCTTTCCGACAATGCAGGTTTTCCCACATTGAACGTTGGACAACATGCCAACCAAAAGGTTTCTGGCCATGGGGAAGGAGGAATTCTAATTTCTGCATCAAGTTCACCCCTGGGCAGTGATTGGAGATAAGGTCTAGGTTCTGAAGCCTGAAAACCGAGGTTGGGAAGAGATGATGAACTATAGCCGTAGCGGGTCCCTTGTGTCCAGGTTGGAGCCAGCTGTCTAGGTATCATTTGGGATGTCTTGTCTCAGGCTGTGCCAGACAGGGCATTCGTATTCAGGGTAGGCTGTATAATTGCTTTACAGTCGAGTGGCATGCATTAGATAATCATTTGGGGTTTCTTATTAGCAGCATAGGGCAAAATTTTTCTTCTGGAGGGCAGGCAGAGTGCTGCATTGTGGCTTCGGAATTCACAAACTGGAGGGCTTGTGGGCCAGGAGAGTGAGGACACAAGGACAACCTTGTGTCCAGTTTGGAGCCAGCTGTCTAGGTGTCGATTGGGATGTCTTGTCTCAGGCTGTGCCAGACAGGGCATTCGTATTCAGGATAGGCTGTATAATTGCTTTACAGTCGAGTGGCATGCATTAGATAATCATTTGGGTTTTCTTATTAGCAGCATAGGGCAAAGTTTTCTTCTGGAGGGCAGGCAGAGTGCTGCATTGTGGCTTCGGAATTCACAAACTGGAGGGCTTGTGGGCCAGGAGAGTGAGGACGGAATTCTGAGAACACAAGCTAGGCTTAGGTTTCGGGGAATGGACATGGCAGGCACACTCTGCAGAGCTGAATTGAAATCTCATGAGTCTGAAGTCAGGTCGATGATCAGACTTTGGCTCAGGTTGGAGTTTCTGTCCATGTTGGCCCCTTCATGAAGGGGGGGGCATTATGAGGCCATGGGTGTTTTCCCACTATTAGAGGTGTGAGATGCTCCAAACCGCAAGGATTCCTTCTGTGGGACAATTAAGATTTGTTGGATTGCTCCAGGACGTCTCATAAGGTATTTTTCCAGAACAGGGTTCTAAGTATGCATGCCTGGGCAGACAGCCTCAATTCCAATTGTCTCCTAGCAACAAGAAACGTTTGATCTGCTGGCTTGGGGTAGCATCAGAGGGGGCTGAGTTGGAATGGACTTTCCTGAGGATGGTCTTAAATGAGTTGAAATGGACTTTCCTGAGGATGGTCTTAATGTTGGTTTGAGTCCATTGAGACCTTGGTATGGGGCAGTGGCACCAGGGCCCTGAAGGATTCTCCTAACCAGAGGTTATAACAAAGCTCCAATGAGCAAGTTTTCCATGGGGAGATGAGATTTGTTCTTTTTGGTGCCTCACAAACCACCATTTGCTGGTATTGGAAATGAGGCCTCTGAGGAGAGATGCCTGGAAACCAAAGCAATGGATCTGATTAAGGCCTAGGGGCCTGTCCGGTTCAATATTCTTCTCTGGGGACATCTTTTGTCTGAGTGGAGGTAGTTGCTCAGCTGGTTTGAGATCACACCTGTTTGTCCTGGGCGGCCTACACTATTGGGATGGCCTCGGTAAATTTGGAGGTTTTTCCTAATTTGCAAGGTTGTGGCCAATGGAATGGGAAGAATTCTCTTGAAAGGGAAGCACAGTCCTGAGGTGTGGCTCCAGTGACCCAAGTGTGGAGCGTGTGTGGTCCAGGGCTATTTGGACAAAAGTCTGAAAACACAAACTCCACTTAGGTTTGGGTCTGTAGGTATGGCCGGCCCGATATATAGACCGTGAGGAGAACTCTTCGGGATATGAACAAAGGGCGAAAGTGAGGTGCTTGCTCATGCTTATTTTTTTCTGGATATGTGTCACCCATTGCCATGGAATGTCCAGGTGTCCTCATGGGCCATCGATGAGGCTCCCTTTCTGGGGATTTGACCCAATCCAAGAGTTTGGGGTCATTCTGTGGGAAGGGAGGAGGCTGTTTTTTTTTTTTTTTTTTTTTTTTTTTACCTCAGGTGGACCACCAAAAGAGGGATTCCACAGCAGAGTCCTGGGGAGGGGCGACTGGACAACCAGAACTCTGGTTAACATTGGGACCTAAGAACATGGCAAGCCCCATATGTGGGCTCTTGGTCCAGACACTGAGAGGCCTTCCTTGAGCATAGGGCTCACATTGAGTTTCACAATGTGTTTTTGTGCCCAAGGAGCCCCTCAAGTCAGGGCGTGGCCTAATGTACCATGCTGGCTTATCCTGCACTGAACGTTGCACAATATGGCAACCACAAGTTTTCTGGCCATGGGGAAGAAGGAGTTCTAATTTCTGCAACACTTTCACTCCTGGACTGTGATTGGATTTAAGGTCTAGGTTCTGAAGCCTGAAAACTGAGGTTGGGAAGAGATGAAGACCTAAGTCCATGGTGTGACTGATGTGCTCAGTGTTCGGCCAGCTGTTGAGTGTGGGTTGGGAGGTGCAGGCTCAGGCTGTGGCAGACAGGGAATTAGTGCCCAGGCTAGACTGTATCATTGGGGTGCAGTCGAGTTTCGTGCAGGTTGGTACTCATTTGTGGTTACTGGGTTGCCCCAGAGGGCAACGTTTTTCTTCTGGAAGGAAGACACAGTGCCACATAGTGGCTCCAGAATTCCCAAACTGGAAGGCTTGTGGGCCAGGAGTGTGAGGAAAAAATTCTGAGAACACAAGCCAGACTTAGATTTCGGGGTGAGGGGGCGGCAGGAACCCTCTTCAGAGATGATTCGAGATCCCGTGTACCTGAAGACAGAGCTAGGATCAGACGTTGGCTCAGGTTGGAGTTTCTGTCCATGACGGCCCCTTCATGAAGGGGAGGGTGTCACGAGGCCATGGAGGTTTTCCCACGATGGGAATTGTGAGATGCTCCAAACCGCAATGATTCCTTCCGTGGGACAGTCGAGACCTGCTGGATGGCTCCAGGACATCCCATAAGGAAGTTATCCAGAGCAGGGTTCTTAGGATGGATGCCTGGGCAGCCTGCCTCCCATTCCAGGTGTCTCATCGCGCCAAGGCAAGTTCGATCTGCTGGATCTAGGGGAGTAACCGAGGCGGGTGTGTTGAAATGGGTGAGTTGAGGATGGGTCATAATGTGCATTTGTGTCCATGGAGACCTTGGAATGGGGTGCTTGATCCGGGGCCTTGAGGCATGTTCATAACCGGAGGTTTTGATGGAGCTCTAAAGAGTACGTTTCCTATGTAGAGTAGAGAATTGTTTTGATGAGTGCCTAAGGAATCTCCCATATGCTGGTATTGGAAACCAGTCCTCTGAGGAGAGATGCCTGGAAACAAAAGCAATGGATATGATTAGGGCCTAGGTGCCTGTCCGGTTCAATCTCTATCCTGGGGTTAGGTGCCTATGGATCTGAGGGGAGGTAGTTGCTCGGCTAGTGTCAGATCGCCCCTGTTTGTCCTGGGCAGCCTATAATATTGGGAATGGCCTCGGGACTTTGGAGTTTCTCCTAATCTATAGGGTTTTGGCCAATGGAATGGGCAGAAATCCCCTGGAGAGGGCAGGCACAGTTCTGAGTTTGGCTCTAGTGGCCCAGCCTTGAGGGTGTGTGGGCCAGGCCTGTGGGGACAGAAGTCTGAAAACACAAATTCCGCTTAGGATTGGGGACATAGGTATGGCACGCCCAATCTACAGACCGTGATAACACTTCGGGATATGAAAAAGGGTGAGTTTGAGGTGCTTGCTCAGGTTTTGTCTCTGGATTTGTGTCAACAATGTGGGTCGAATGCTGGCGTGGCCTCATGGGTTGTGGACGGCTTTCCTTCTCTGAGGATTGGACCCAATCCCAAGAGTTTGGGTACATTCTGTGGGATGGGAGGTGTCCTTTCTGTTTTTTTATTTTATTTTATGTACCTCATGTGTGGCAATAAAAGAGGGATTCCAGAGCAGAGTCCTTGGTAGGGACAACTGGATAACCCCACCTCTGTTTAAGTTTGGGGGCCTAGGGGCATGGCAAGTCCAATATGTGGGCTCTTGATTCAGACACTGAGAGGTCTTCCTTGAGGACAGGGCTCATGCTGAGGGTCACAATGCCTATTTGTGCCCAACAAGGCCCTCAAGCATGGGAAGGGCCTCATGGGCCACGCTGGATTCTCCTACACTGAACGTTGGAGAATATGCCAAACACAAGGTTTCCGGCCATGGCGAAGGTGAGTTGTGATTTCTGCATCACGTTCACCCCTGGACAGTGATTGGAGTTTAGGTCTAGGTTCTGAAACCTGAAAACCGAGGTTGGGAAGAGATGAAGACCTAAGGACGTGATGGGTACAATGAGCTCAGTGTGTGGCTAGCTGTTGAGCGTAGGTCTGGAGGTGTGGGCTCATGCTCTGTCAGACAGTGCATTAGACAGGATAGACTGTATATTTGGGGTGCAGTCGAGTGGCGTTCAGTTGATCCTCATTCGGGTTTCTAGGTAGCTCCATAAGGCAACGTTTTTCTTCTGGAGGGAAGGCAGAGTGCTGCATTGTGGCCCCAGTATTGCCAAACTGTAGGGCTTTTGGGCCAGGGGTGTGAGGACGGTAGTCTGAGAACACAAGCTAGGCTTAGTTTTTGGGGTGAGGGCACAGAAGGCACACTCTGCATAGCTGAATCAAGGTCTCATGCACCTGAAGCCAGAGCGAATATCAGACGTTTGCTCAGGTTGGAGTTTCTGTCCATGATGGCCCCTTTATAAAGTGGAGCGTCTCAAGAGGCCATGAAGATTTTCCCACAATGGGAGTTGTGAGATGCACCAGACTGCAAAGATTCCTTCTGTGGGACACTTGAGACCTGTTGGATGGCTCTAGGATGTCCCATATGGAACGACTCCAGAGTAGGGTCCTAAGGATGGATGCCTGGGCAGCCCGCCTCCCATTCTAGTTTTCTCCTAGCAACAACGCAGGTTTGATCTGCAGGCCCTGGGGGAGAAACCAAGTGGGATGAGTTGACATGGACTCTAATGAGGATAGATCATAATGTGGGTTTAATTCCATGGAGACCTTAGAATGGGGCGCTTGATCCGGGGCCCTGAAAGATTCTCCTAAACAGAGGTTTTTATAGCTCTCCAATGAGTACATTTCCTATGTGGAGACGATATTTTTCTATGAGTGCCTCAGTAATCCCCCATATGCTGTTATTGGTAACCAGGCCTCTGAGGAGAGATGCCTGGAAACAAAAGCAATGGATATGATTAGGGCCTAAGTGCCTGTCCAGTTCAATCTTATTCTATGGGGATATCTGTCTCTGGGTCTGAGTGGAGGTAGTTTCCTAACTTGTGAAAGATCATCCCTGTTTGTCCTGGGCAGCCAACACTATTGGGATGGCCTCGGGGAGTTTGGAGGTTTCTCCTAATCTATAGGGTTGTGGCCAATGGAAATAGCAGAATTCCCCTGGAGAGGGAAGCCACAGTCCTCAGGTGTGGCTCCAGGGGCCACAGCTTGGATGGTGTGTGGGCCAGGACTGTGGGGACAGAAGTCTGAAAACACAAACTCAGCTTAGGTTTGGGGATGTATATATGAAGGCTCGATCTACAGACCGTGAGAATTTTCCGGGCTATGAACAAAGGGCGAGTATGTGGCGTTTGCTCAGGCTTTTGTCTCTGGGTTTTGTGCCTATGGTGGCCGTGGAATGTTGGGGTGTCCTCAAGGGCCATGGACAAGTCTTTCTCTGGTGATTTGGCCTGATCCCAAGTCGTTGGGATCATTCTGTGGATGGGAAGAGTCCTTTCTGTATTGTTTTTTTTTACCTCAGGTGTCCCACCAAAGAGGGATTCCAGAGCAGTGCCCTGAGTAGGAGTGACTAGACATCTCTAACTCTGGTTGAGATTGGGGGACTAGGGGCTTGGCAAGCCCCATATGTGAGCTGTAGTTCCAGTCACTAAGAGGCTTTACATGAGGATAGGGCTCACGCTGAGGGTCACAATGTGTGTTTGTGCAAATTGTAGCCCTCAGGGATAGGTGGGGCCTCATAGTCCATGGTGCTTTCTCCTACAATGAACGTTGGACAACATGCCAACCACAAGGTTTCTTGCCATGGAGAAGGACAAGTTCTGATTCTTGTATCACGTTCACTCCTGAGCAGTGAGTGGAGATAAGGTCTAGGTTCTGAAGGTGGAAACTGAGGTTGGGTAGAGAAGATGGCTGAAAGCCATTGTGGGTTTGATATGCTCAGTGTACGGCCAGCTGTCTGGGTGTTGGACTGGAGGTCTGCCTTCAGCCTGTGTCACACAGGGCTTTAGTGCACAGGCTAGATTGTATAATTGGGGTAGGGTCGAGTGGCATACAGGTTGTTACTCATTGAGCGTTTCTGGTTAGCCCTATAGGGCAACATTTTTCTTCTGGAGGGCAGGCAGAGTGCTACATTGTGTCTCCAGAATTGCCAAACTGGAGGGGTGTGGCCAGGATTGTGAAGACGGAAGTCTGAGAACACAAGTTAGGCTTAGGTTTTGGGGCGAGGGCACAGCAGGCACACTCTCAAGTGCTGAATCGAGATCTCGTGCTTCTGAATTCAGGGCGCGGATCAGACTTTGGCTTAGGATGGAGTTTCTGTCCATGATGGCCCATTTATGAAGGTGTGGGGCATCATGAGGAAATGGAGGTTTTCTCACAGTGGGATTGTGTGATGCTTCAAAGCACAAGGATTCATTCTGCGAGACAGTCAAGACACGTTGGTTGGATTCAAGACATCCCATAAAGAAATTCTCCAGAGCAGGGTTCTAAGGATGGATGCCTGGGCAGCCCACCTCGCATTCCAACTGTCTCCTAGTGACAAGGCAGGTTTGATCTGCTGGCTCTGGGTGAGCAGCCGAGGGGGCTGATTTGAAATGGACTCTCCTGAGGATGGATCATAATGTAAGTTTGTGTCCTTGGAGTCCTTGGAATTGGGCCATGGTGCCAGCGCCCTGAAGGATCCTCCTAAATTGAGGTATTGACACAGCTCCAAAGAGCAAGTTTCTCATGTGGAGATGAGATATGTTCTGATTGTTTCCTTAGGAAACCCCCATATCCTGATATTGGAAACCAGGCCTCTGAGGAGAGATACATAGAAACCAAAGCAATGGATCAGAAGTTGGCTCAGGTTGCAGTTTCCGTCCATGATGGCCCCTTTATAAAGGGGAGCATCTCATGAGGCCATGTAGGTTTTCCCACGATAGGAGTTGTGAGATGCTCCAATCTGCAAGGATTCCTTCTGCAGGACAGTCAAGACCTGTTGGAAGGCTCCCAGGACATCCCATATGGAACAGCGCCAGAGCAGGATTCCAACGATGGATGCCTAGAGAGTCTGCTTTGCATTCAAGTTGTCTCCTAGCGACAAGGTAGGTTTGATATTCTGGCTCTGGGGGAGTAATCAACAGGGCTGAGAAACCTGAAGGTTTCTCCCCCATATGCTGATATTGGAAAACAGGCCTCTGAGGAGAGAGGCTTAGAAACAAAAGCAATGGAAGCAATTACGTTCTAGGGGCCTGTCCAGTTTAATACCTTTTTCTTGGGATATCTGTCTACGGGTGAGTTGAGGTCGTTGCTCAGCTTGTGACAGATCACCCCTCTTTGTACTGTGCGGCCTACACTATTGGAATGGCCTATGGGACTTTGGAGGTTTCTCCTAATCTGTAGGGTTGTGGCCAATGGAATGGGAAGAATTTCCATGGAGAGGGCAGGCACAGTCTGAGGTGTGGCTCAGCCTGGAGGGTGTGTGGGACTGGGATGACAGGATAGAAGTCTGAAAACATGGTTTGGGGACGTAGGTATGGCAGGCCCGATCTACAGACTATGAGGAGAATTTTTTGGGCTATGACGTAAGGGTGAGGCTTATGTCTCTGGATTTTGTGTCAGTAGTGGCCGTGGAATGTCGGGCTGGCCTCATGGGCCATGGAGGAGTCTTTCTATCTGGGGATGGCCTGATCCCAAGTGATTGGGGTCATTCTGTGGGTGGGAGGAATCCTTTATGTGTTTACTTACCTCAAATGTCCCACCGAAGAGGGATTCCAGAACAGAGCCCTGAGTAGGGGTGACTAGATGTCTCTACCTCTGGTTAAGATTGGGTGACTTGGGGCATGGCAGGCCCCATATGCGGGATCATGGTCCAGCCACTGAGAGGCTTTACTTGAGGACATGGTTCAAACTGAGGGTCCCAATGTGTGTTTGTGCCCACCGCAGCTCTTAAGCATGGGCAGGGCCTCAGGGACCCTACACTACCCTCAGGGGCCCTACTACTACTCCTGTAGGCCCTACAGGGGTCCTACACTGAACTTTGGATAAGATGCCAACCACAAGATTCTGGCGAGAGGGAAGGAGGAGTTATGGTTTCTGCATCACGTTCACCCATGGGAAATGAGTAGAGATAAGGTCTAGGTTTCTGTAGCCTGAAAACCAGGTTGGAAAGAGATGGCAACCTAAGGCCATGGCGGTTCAGATGTTCTCAGTGTACGGCAAGCTGTCTGGGTGTCGGTTGGGAATTCAGGCCTCAGGATGTGTTAGACAGGGCATTAGTGCACAGGCTAGACTATATAATTGGTGTACAGTTGAGTGGCATGCAGGTTTATCCTCATTTGAGGTTTCTGGGTAGACCCATAGGGCAACGTTTTTCTTCTAGAGGGCAGGCAGAGTGCAGCACTGTGTCATCGGAAATCCCAAAATGGAGGGCGTGTGGTCCAGGAGAGTGAGGACGGAAGTCTGAGAACACTAGCTATGCTAAGGTTTTGGTGTGAGGGCACAGCATGTACACTCTGAAGAGCTTAATCAAGATCTCGTGCATCTGAAGTCAAGGTGAAGATCAGCCGTTGGGTCAGGTTGGAGTTTCTTTCCATGATCCGCCTTCATGAAGATTGGGGGCATCATGTGACCTTGGAAGCTTTCCATGATATGAGTTGTGAGGTGGTCCATGCACAAGGACTCCTGTGAGACAGTCGAGACCTGTTGGATGGCTCAAGGATGTCCCATAAGGAACGACGCAATAGCAGGATTCTAAGAGTTCTAAGGATCTCTAAGGAGAGATGCCTGGAAACCAAAGCAATGGATCCGATAGGTGCCTATGGGCCTGTTCGTTCCTTTTTACCTCTGGGGACATCAGTCTACGGGTCTGAGTGCCGGTAGGTGCTCAGATGGGCCCAGATTGCCCCTGTTTGTCCTGGGAAGCCCCAAATATACGGATGGCCTCAGGGACTTTGGAGGTTTATCCTATTAGTAGGGTTGTGGCCATTGGAATGGGCACATACAATTCCCTTGGAGAGGGCAAGCACAGACTTCATGTTTGGCTCCAGGGGCCTGAGCCTGTAGGGTGTGTAGGTCAGGGCTGTTTGGACAGTTGTCTGAAAACACAAACTCGGCTTATGTTTCAGGTCATAGGTATCGCAGGACTGATCTACAGACCATGAGGAAATCTCTTCGGGATATGAAAAAAGTGCGAGTGAGAGGCTCTTGCTCAAGTTTTTGTCTCTGGATATCGTGTCACTCATGGTCGTGAAATTTCCGGGTGACTTCATGGGAAATGGACGAGTCTTACTCTCTGGGGGTTGGGCCCTGTCCAAAGAGTTTGGGGTCATTCTGTGTGATGGAAGAAGTCCGTTGTTCTGTTGTTGTTGATTTGTATTGTTTTGTTTTTCATCCTCAGGTGTCCCACCAAATGAGGGATTCAAGAGTAGAGCCCTGGGGAGGGGCGACTGCACAACCAGAAATCTGGTTAAAAATTGGGGCCTAGGGACAAGTCAAGCCCATTATGACATCTAATGGTCCAGCCACTGAGAGGACGAACTAGAGGACAGGACTCACGCTGAGGGTCACAATGCTTGTTTATGCCCTCGTCACACTCAAGAATGGGCGAGGCCTCAGGGTGAATGCTGGTTTCTCCTACACTGAACGTTGGACAACATGCCAAACACAAGGTTACTTGCCATGGGTTAGGAAGAGTTCTAATTTCTGCATCACAGTCACCCCTGGGCAGTGTTTGGAGATAAGGTCTAGGTTCTGAAGCCTGAAAACTGAGGTAGGGAAGTGATGATGACATAAGGCCATGGCGGCTCTGATGTGCTCAGGGTGCGGTCAGCTGTCTGGGTGTTGGTCACGAGTTCCGGCTCAGGTTGTCACAGTGCATTAGTGCCCAGGTTAGACTATATATTTTGGGTGCCTTAAGTGCCATATAGGTTCTTTTCTGAAGAACTCTTCAGGATATGAAGAATGAGCGGGTCTGAGGCGCATGCTCAGACTTTTGTCTCTGGATTTTGTATCAGCGATGGCCATGGAATGTTGGGGAGGCCTCATGGGCCTTGAACGAATCTTCTCTCTGTGGATTTGGCCCAATCCCAACTGTTTTTCGTCAATCTGTTGGACGGGAGGACTCCTTTCAGGTTTGTTACCTCAGGTGTCACACCAAAATAGGAATTCCAATGCAGAGCCCAGGGGAAGAGTGAAGGGACAACCCGAACTACGGTTGAAAATTGGGGCCTAGGGGCATGGCAAGCCCAATATGCTGTCTCTCCATCCAGCCACTGAGAGGCCTTACGTGAGGACTGGGCTCAGGCTGAGGGTCACAATGTGTGTTTGTGACCAATGTGGCCCGCAAGCATGGGCGGGGCCTCATGGGCCACATGGGTTTCAACTACACTGAACCTTGGAAAACATGCCAACCACAAGGATTCTTGCCATGGGGAAAGATTTCTGATTTCTGCATCATTTTCAAACCCGGGCCGTGATTGGAGATAAGGTCTAGGTTCCGAAGCCTGAAAACCGAGGTTGAGAAGAGATGACTACCTAAGGCCATGGCGGATCCGATGTGCTCACTGTGCGGGCAGCTGTCTGTGTGGGGCCAGGAGGTCCAGGCTCATGGTGTGTCAGAAAGGACATTAGTGACCAGGTAAGTCTATATATTTGGAGTACAACCGATATGGGTGCAGGTTGATCCTCATTTGGGGTTTCTGGGTAGCCCCAGAGGGCAATGTTATACTTCGGAGGGCAGGCAGAGTGCTGCATTGTAGTTTTGGAATGACAAACTGGAGGGCGTGTGGGCCAGTAGGCTGAGCACGGAGTCTGAGAACCCAAGCTAGGCCTAGGTTTCTGGATGAGGATATGGCAGGCACAATCTACAGACCTGAATCGAGATCTCGTGCATCTGAAGTCAGGGCGAGGGTCAGACGATCGCTCAGTTTGGACATTCTGGCCCTGATGGCCCCTTCTTGAAGGGGGCGTGGATCACGAGGCCATTGGTGTTTTCCCACGATGGGAGTTGTGAGAAGCTCCCAACAGCAAAGATCTTCTGCAGGACAATTGAGACCTGTTGGTTGGCTCCAGGACAACGATTCCGAGCAGGGTTCTAAGGATGGATGGCTGGGTAGCCTATCTCGCATTCCAATTGTCTGCAAGCAACAAGAGAGGTTAGATCTGCTGGATCTGGGGGAGCAACCGAGGAGGCTGAGTTGAAATGGACTCTCCCGTGGATGTGTCCTAATATGATAATATGTCTATGGAGACCTTGGAATGAAGCGGTGGCACTGGGGCCCTGAAGGGTTCTCCTAAAGAGAGGCTTTCACACAGCCCATCGTGCAAGTTTCCCATGTGTAGATGAGATTTGTTCTGATGGGTGAGTCAAGAAACAGCCATATGCTGTTATTGAAATCCATTCCTCTGAGGAGAGATGCCTGGAAACCAAAGCAATGGATCGGATATGTGCCTAGGGGCCTGTTCGTTCCTTTTTACCGCTGGGGACATCAGTCTACGGGTCTGAGTGCCGGTAGGTGCTCTGATGGGCACAGATTGCCCCTGTTTGTCCTGTGAAGCCCCAAATATAGGGATGGCTTCAGGGACTTTGGAGGTTTATCCTATTAGTAGGGTTGTGGCCATTGGAATGGGCACATACAGTTCCCTTTGAGAGGGCAAGCACAGTCTTCAGGTTTGGCTCCAGGGGCCTGAGCCTGTAGGGTGTTTAGGCCAGGGCTGTTTGGAGATTTGTCTGAAAACACAAACTCAGCTTATGTTTCGGGTAATAGGTATGGCAGGATTGATCTATAGACCATGAGGAGAACTCTTCGGGATATGAAAAAAGGGCGAGTGTGAGGCTCTTGCTCAAGTTTTTGTATCTGGATATCGTGTCACTCATGGTCTTAAAATTTCCGGGTGACTTCATGGCAAATGGACGAGTCTTACTCTCTGGGGGTTTGGCCCCGACCAAAGAGTTTGGGGTCATTCTGTGGGATGGAAGAAGTCCGTTGTTCTGTTGTTGTTGATTTGTTTTGTTTTGTTTTTCAACCTCAGGTGTCCCACCAAATGAGGGATTCCAGAGTAGAGCCCTAGGGAGTGGTGACGGGACAACCAGAAATCTGGTTAAAAATTGGTGCCTAGGGACATGTCAAACCCATTATGACATCTAATGGTAGCCACTGAGAGGACGTATTAGAGGACAGGACTCACGCTGAGGGTCACAATGCTTGTTTATGCCCTCGTCGCACTCAAGAATGGGCGAGGCCTCAGGGTGAATGCTGGTTTCTCCTACACTGAACGTTGGACAACATGCCAACCACAAGGTTTCTTGCCATGGGTAAGGAAGAGTTCTAGTTTCTGCATCACAGTCACCCCTGGGCAGAGATTGGAGATAAGTTCTAGGTTCAGAAGCCTGAAAACAGAGGAAGGGAAGAGATGATGACCTAAGGCCATGGCGGGTCTTATGTGCTCAGTGTGCAGTCAGCTGTCTGGGTGTTGGTCACGAGGTCCAGGCTCAGGTTGTCAGACACTGTATTAGTGCCCAGGTTAGACTATATATTTTGGGTGCATTTGAGTGCCGTGTAGGTTCTTATCTGAAGAACTCTTCAGGATATGAAGAATGAGCGAGTCTGAGGCTCGTGCTCAGGATTTTGTCTCTGGATTTTGTATCAGCGATGGCCGTGGAATGTTGGGGAGGCCTCATGGGTCAAAAACGAATCTTGCTCTCTCTGGATTTGGCCCGATCCCAATTGTTTTTCGTCAATCTGTGGGATGGGAGGACTCCTTTCAGGTTTGTTACCTCAGGTGTCCCACCAAAAGAGGAAATCCAAGGAAGATCCCTGGGGAAGACTGAAAGGACAACCCGAACTACGGTTGAAAATTGGGGCCTAGGGGCATCCAAGCCCAATATGCTGTCTCTCCATCCAGCCACTGAGAGGCCTTACCTGAGTACTGGCCTAGGCTGAGGGTCACAATGTGTGTTTGTGACAAATGTGGCCCGCAAGCATGGGTGGGGCCTCATGGCCCACACGGTTTTCAACTACACTGAACATTGGAAAACATGCCAACCACAAGGTTTCCTTCCATGGGGAAAGAGGTCTGATTCCTGCATCATTTTCAAACCCGGGCGGTGATTGGAGATAAGGTCTAGGTTCTGAAGTCTGAAACCGAGGTTGAGAAGAGATGACGACCTAAGGCCATGACGGGTCCGATGTGCTCAGTTTGTGGCCAGCTGTCTGGTTGGGGACTGAAGTTCCTGGTTCAGGCTATGTCAGAAAATGGCAGTAGTGCCCAGGTCAGCCCATATATTTGGGGTACAGCCAAATGGCATGCAGGTTGATCCTCATTTGAATTTTCTGGATAGCCCCAGAGGGCAATGTTTTTTTTCTGGAGGGCAGGCAGAATGCTGCATTGTAGTTCTGGATTACCAAACTGGAGGGCTTGTGGGCCAGTAGTCTGAGGACGGAAGTCTGAGAAACCAAACTATGCCTAGGTTTCTGGGTGAGGATATGGCAGGCCCAAACTACAGACCTGAATCGAGATCTCGTGCATCTGAGGTCATGGCGAGGATCAGACTATCGCTCAGGTTGTACATTCTGTCACCGATGGCCCCTTCTTGAAGGGGGGGTGGATCACGAGGCCATGGGGGTTTTCCCACAATGGGAGTTGTGAGAAGCTCCAAACTGCAAAGATTCTTCTGCAGGACAATTGAGACCTGTTGGTTGGCTCCAGGAGAACGAATCCGAGGAGGTATCTAAGGATGGATGGCTGGGTAGCACACCTCGCATTCCAATTGTCTCCAAGCAACAAGACAGGTTAGATCTGCTGGATCTGGGGAGCAACCGAAGAGGCTGAGTTGAAATGGACTCTCCCGTGGATGTGTCCTAATATGATTTTGTGTCTATGGAGCCTTTGGAATGAAGCGGTGGCACTGGGGCCCTGAATGGTTCTCCTAAAGTGAGGCTTTCACGGAGCTCCATCGTGCAAGTTTCCCGTGTGTAGATGAGATTTGTTCTGATGGGTTAGTCAAGAAACAGCCATATGTTGTTTTTGAAATCCAGGCTTTTGAGAAGAGATGCCTGGAAACCAAAGCAATGGATCTGATAGGTGCCTAGGGGTCTGTTCGTTCCTTTTTACCTCTGGGTACATCAGTCTACAGGTTTGAGTGCCGGTAGGTGCTCATTGCACCCAGATTGCCCCTGTTTGTCCTGGGAAGAGACAAATATTGGGATGGCCTCAGGGACTTTGGAGATTTATCCTATTAGTAGGGTTGTGGCCATTGGAATGGGCACATACAATTCCCTTGGAGAGGGCAAGCACAGTCTTCAGGTTTGTCTCCAGGGGCCTGAGCCTGTAGGGTGTGTAGGCCAGGGATTCATTGGACAGTTGTCTGAAAACACAAACTAGGCTTATGTTTCGGGTCATAGGTATGGCAGGACTGATCTACAGACCATGAGGAGAACTATTCGGGATATGAAAAAAGGGCGAGTGTGAGGCTCTTGCTCAAGTTTTAGTCTCTGGATATCGTGTCACTCATGGTCGTGAAATTTCCGGGTGACTTCATGGGAAATGGACGAGTCTTACTCTCTGGGGATTTGGCCCCATCCAAAGAGTTTGGGGTCATTCTGTGGGATAGAAGAAGTCCGTTGTTCTGTTGTTGTTGATTTGTTTTGTTTTGTTTTTAACAAAACAGGGGTCCCACCAAATGAGGGATTCCAGAGTAGAGCACTGGGGAGGGGCGACTGGAAAACCAGAAATCTGGTTAAGATTGGGTCCTAGGGACATGTGAAGCCCATTATGACATCTAATGCTCTCGCCACTTAGAGGACTTACTAGAGGACAGGACTCATGCTGAGAGTCACAATGCGTGTTTATACCCTGGTCGCACTCAAGAATGGTCGGGGCATCAAGTTGAATGCTGGTTTCTCCTACACTGAACGTTGGACAACATGCCAACCACAAGGTTTCTTGCCATGGGTAAGGAAGAGTTCTGATTTCTGCATCACAGTCACCCCTGGGCAGTGATTGGAGATAAGGTCTAGGTTCTGAAGCCTGAAAACTGAGGTAGCGAAGAGATGATGACCTAAGGCCATGGCGGGTCTTATGTGCTCAGTGTGCAGTCAGCTGTCTGGGTGTTGGTCACGAGGTCCGGGCTCAGCTAGTCAGAAAGTGCATTAGTGCCCAGGTTAGACTATACATTTTGGGTGCCTTCGAGTGCCGTGTAGGTTCTTACCAGAAGAACTCTTCAGGATATGAAGAATGAGCGAGACTGAGTCGCGTGCTCAGGCTTTTGTCTCTGGATTTTTTTATCAGCGATGGCCGTGGAATGTTGGGGAGGCCTCATGGCCATTGACGAATCTTGCTCTCTGTGGATTTGCACGATCCCAATTGTTTTTCGACAATCTGTGAGATGGGAGGATTCCTTTCATGTTTGTTACCTCAGGGGTCCCACCAAAAGTGGAATTCCAAAGCAGAGCCCTGGTGAAGAGTTAAGGCACAACCCGCATTATGGTTAAAAATTGGGTCCTAGGGGCATGGCAAGCCCAAGATGCTGTCTCTCCATCCAGCCACTGAGAGGCCTTACCTGAGGACTGGGCTCAGGCCGAAGGTCACAATGTGTGTTTGTGACCAATGTGGCCCGCAAGCATGGCGGAGCCTCATGGGCCACACTGGTTTCAACTACACTGAATCTTGGACAACATGCCAACCACAAGGTTTCTTGCCATGGAGAAAGAGTTCTGATTTCTGCATCATTTTCAAACCTGGGTAGTGATTGGAGATAAGATCTAGATTCTGAAGACTAAAAACCGAGGTTGAGAAGAGATGACGACCTAAGGCCATGGTGGGTCCGATGTGCTCAGTGTGTGGCCAGCTGTCTGAGTGGGGCCAGGATGTCCAGCCTCAGGCTGTGTCAGAAAGGGCATTACTGTCCAGGTCAGCCTATATATTATGGGTAGAGCTGAATGCCGTGCAGATTCATCCTCATTGGGGTTTCTGGGTAGCCCCAGAGGGCAATGTTTTTCTTCTGGAGGGCAGGCAGAGTGCTGCATTGTAGTTCTGGATTGCCAAACTGGAGGTCTTGTGGGCCAGTAGTCTGAGGACGGAAGTCTGAGAACCCAAGCTAGGCCTCGGTTTCTGGGTGAGGATATGGCAGGCAAATCTACAGACCTTAATCGAGATCTCGTGCATCTGAAGTCAGGGAGAGGATCAGACGATAGCTCAGGTTGGACATTCTGTCCCTGATGCCCCCTTTTTGAAGGGGGATGGATCACGAGGCCATGGGGGTTTTCCCACGATGGGAGTTGTGAGAAGCTCCCAACTGCAAAGATTCTTCTGCAGACATTTAAGACCTGTTGGTTGCATCCAGGACAAGTTTCCGAGCAGGGTTATAAGGATGGATGGCATTGTAGCCCACCTCGCATTCAAAATGTCTCCAAGCAACAAGACAGGATAGATCTGCTGGATCTGGGGGAGCAACCTAGGGGACTGAGTTGAAATGGACTCTCCCGGGGATGTGTCCCAATATGATTTTGTGTCTATGGAGACCTCGAATGAAGCGGTGGCACTGCGGCCCTGAAGGGTTCTCCTAAAGAGAGGCTTGCAAACAGCTCCATCGTGCAATTTTCCCATGTGTAGATGAGATTTGTTCTGATGGTTGAGTCAAGAAACAGGCATATGCTGTTATTGAAATCCAGGCCTCTGAGGAGAGATGCCTGGAAGCCAAAACAATGGTTCCGATAGGTGCCTAGGGGCCTGTTCGTTCCTTTTTACCTCTGAGGACATCATTCTATGGGTCTGAGAGCCGGTAGGTGCTCAGATGTGCCTAGATTGCCCCTGATTGTCCTGGGAAGCCACAAATATTGGGGCCTCAGGGACTTTGGAGGTTTATCCTCTTAGTAGGGTTGTGGCCATTGGAGTGGGCACATACAATTCCCTTGGAGAGGGCAAGTACAGTCGTCAGGTTTGGCTCCAGGGGCCTGAGCCTGTAGGGTGTGTAGGCCAGGACTGTTTGGACAGCTGTCTGAAAACACAAACTCGGCTTATGTTTCGGGTCATAGGTTTGGCAGGACTGATCTACAGACCATGACGAGAACTCTTCGGGATATGAAAAAAGGGCGACTGTGAGGCTCTTGCTCAAGTTTTTGTCTCTGGATATCGTGTCACTCATGACCGTGAAATTTCCGGGTGACTTCATGGGAAAATGACGAGTCTTACTCTCTGGGGCTTTGGCCCCATCCAAAGTGTTTCGGGTCATTCTGTGGGATGGAAGAAGTCCGTTGTTCTGTTGTTGTTGATGTGTTTTGTTTTGTTTTTCAACCTCAGGTGTCCCACCAAATGAGGGATTCCAGTGTAGATCCCTGGGGAAGGGCGACTGGACATCCAGAAATGTGGTTAAAAATTTGGGCCTAGGGACATGTCAAGCCCATTATGACATCTAATGGTCCAGCCACTGATAGGACGTACTAGAGGACAGCACTCACGCTGAGGGTCACAATGCGTGTTTATGCCCTCGTCGCACTCACGAATGGGCGGGGCCTCAGGGTGAATGCTGGTTTCTCCTACACTGAACGTTGGACAACATGCCAACCACAAGGTTTCTTGTCATGGGTAAGGAAGAGTTCTGATTTCTGCATCACAGTCACACCTGGGCAGTGATTGGAGATAAGGTCTAGGTTCTGAAGCCTGAAAACTGAGGTAGGGAAGAGATGATGACCTAAGGCCATGGCGGGTCTGATGTGCTCACTGTGCGGTCAGCTGTCTGGGTGTTGGTTACGAGGGCCGGGCTCAGGTTGTCAGACAGTGCATTAGTGCCCAGGTTAGACTATATATTTTGGGTGCATTCGAGTGCCGTGTAGGTTCTTATCTGAAGAACTTTTCAAGATTTGAAGAATAAGCTAGTCTGAGGCGCGTGCTCAGGCTTTTGTCTCTGGATTTTGTATCAGCGATGGCCGTGGAATGTTGGGGAGGCCTCATGGTCCATGGACGAATCTTGCTGTCTGTGAATTTTGCCCGATCCCAATTGTTTTTCGTCAATCTGTGGGATGGGAGGACTCCTTTCAGGTTTGTTACCTCAGGTGTCCCACCAAAAGAGGAATTCCAAAGCAGAGCCCTGGGGAAGAGTGAAGGGAAAACCCGAACTATGGTTAAAAATTGGGGCCTAGGGTCATGGCAAGCCCAATATGCTGTCTCTCCATCCAGCCACTGAGAGACCTTACCTGAGGACTAGTCTCAGGCTGAGGGTCACAATGTGTGTTTGTGACCAATGTGGCCCGCAAGCATGGTCGGGGCCTCATGGGCCACACTGGTTTCAAGTACACTGAACCTTGGACAACATGCCAACCACAAGGTTTCTTGCCATGGGGAAACAGTTCTGAATTCTATATCATTTTCAAACCCTGGCCGTGATTGGAGATAAGGTCTAGGTTCTGAAGCCTGAAAACCGAGGTTGAGAAGAGATCACGACCTAAGGCCATGGCGGGTCCAATGTGCTCAGTGTGCGGCCAGCTGTCTGGTTCGGCCCGGAGTTCCAAGTTCAGGCTGTCGCAGAAAGGGCATTAGTGCCCAGGTCAGCCTATATATTTGGGGTACAGCCGAATGGCGTGCAGTTTGATCCTCAATTGGGGTTTCTGGGTAGCCCCAGAGGGCAATGTTTTTCTTCTGGAGAGCAGGCAGAGTGCTGCATTGTAGTTCTGGATTGCCAAACTGGAGGGCTTGTGGGCCAGTAGTCTGAGGACGGATGTCTGAGAACCCAAGCTAGGCCTAGGTTTCTGGGTGAGGATATGGCAGGCACAATCTACAGACCTTAATCGAGATCTCGTGCATCTGAAGTCAGTGCGAGGATCAACGATCGCTCAGGTTTGACATTCTGTCCCTGATGGCCCCTTCTTGAAGGGGGGGGTGGATCACGAGGCCATTGGTGATTTCCCACGATGGGAGTTGTGAGAAGCGCCCAACTGCAAAGATTCTTCTGCAGGACAATTGAGACCTGTTGGTTGGCTCCTGGACATGGATCCGAGCAGGGTTCTAATGATGGATGGCTGGGTAGCCCATCTCGCATTCCAATTGTCTGCAAGCAACAAGACAGGTTAGATCTGCTGGATCTGGGGGAGCAACCGAGGAGGCTGAGTTGAAATGGACTCTCCCGTGCATGTGTCCTAATATGATTTTGTGTCTATGGAGACCTTGGAATGAAGCGGTGGCCCTGGTGCCCTGAAGGGTTCTCCTAAAGAGAGGCTTTCACACACCTCCATCGTGCAAGTTTCCCATGTATAGATGAGATTTGTTCTGATGTGTGAGTCAAGAAACAGCCATATGCTGTTATTGTAAACCAAGCTTCTGAGGAGAGATGCCTGGAAACCAAAGCAATGGATCCATTAGGTTCCTAGGAGCCTATTCGTTCCTTTTTACCTCTGGGGACATCAGTCTATGGGACTGAATGCCGGTAGGTGCTCAGATGGGCTAAGATTGCCCCTGTTTGTCCTGGGAAGCCACAAATATTGGGATGGCCTCAGGGACTTTGGAGGCTTATCCTATTAATAGGGTTGTGGCCATTGGAATGGGCACACACAATTCCCTTCGTGAGGGCAAGCACAGTCGACAGGTTTGGCTCCAGGGGCCTGAGCCTGTAGGGTGTGTAGGCCATGGCTGTTTGGAGAGAGGTCTGAAAACACAAACTCGGCTTATGTTTCGGCTCATAGGTATGTCAGGACTGATCTACAGACCATGAGGAGAACTATTCGGGATATGAAAAAAGGGCGAGTGTGAGGCTCTTGCTCAAGTTTCTGTCTCTGGTTATCGTGTCACTCATGGTCGTGAAATTTCCGGGTGACTTCATGGGAAAATGACGACTCTTACTCTCTGGGTGTTTGGCCCCGTCCAAAGAGTTTGGGGTCATTCTGTGGGATAGAAGATGTCCGTTGTTCTGTTGTTATTGATTTGTTTTGTTTTGTTTTTCAACCTCAGGTGTCCCAGCAAATGAGGGATTCCAGAGTAGAGCCCTGGGGAGGGGCGAATGGACAACCAGAAATCTGGTTAAGATTGGGTCCTAGGGACATGTGAAGCCCATTATGACATCTAATATTCCAGGCACAGAGAGGACATACTAGAGGACAGGACTCACGCTAGGGTCAAAATGCGTGTTTATGCCCTCGTCGCACTCAAGTAAGGGCGGGCCTCATGGTGAATGCTGGTTTCTCCTACACTGAACGTTGGACAACATGCCAACCACAAGGTTTCTTGCCATGGGTAAGGAAGATTTCTGATTTCTGCATCACAGTCACCCCTGGGCAGTGATTGGAGATAAGGTCTAGGTTCTGAAGCCTGAAAACTGAGGTAGGGAAGAGATGATGACCTAAGGCCATGGCGGGTCTTATGTGCTCAGTGTGCAGTCAGCTGTCTGGGTGTTGGTCACGAGGTCCGGGCTCAGCTTGTCAGACAGTGCATTAGTTCCCAGGTTAGACTATACATTTTGGGTGCCTTCGAGTGCCGTGTAGGTTCTTATCTGAAGAACTCTTCAGGATATAAAGAATGCGCAAGTCTGAGGCGCGTGCTCAGGCTTTTGTCCCTGGATTGTGTATCAGGGATGGCCGTGGAATGTTGGGGAGGCCTCATGGGCCATGGACGAATCTTGCTCTCTGTGGATTTGGCCCGATCCCAAATGTTTTTCATCAATTTTTGGGATGGGAGGACTCCTTTCAGTTTTGTTACCTCCCACCAAAAGAGGAATTCCAAAGCAGAGCCCTGGGAAAGAGTGAAGGGACAACAAGAAATATGGTTAAAAATTGGGGCCTAGGGGCATGGCAAGCCCAATATGCTGTCTCTCCATCCAGCCACTGAGAGGCCTTATCTGAGGACTTGGCTCAGGCTGAGGGTCACAATGTGGGTTTGTGACCAATGTTGCCTGCAAGCATGGGCGGGGCCTCATGGGCCACACTGGTTTCAAGTACACTGAACCTTGGACAACATGCCAACCACAAGTTTTCTTGCCATGGGGAAAGTGTTCTGAATTCTATATCATTTTCAAACCCTGGCCGTGATTGGAGATAAGGTCTAGGTTCTGAAGCCTGAAAATCGAGGTTGAGAAGAGATGACGACCTAAGGCCATGGCAGGTCCAATGTGCTCAGTGTGCGGCCAGCTGTCTGGTTGGGCCCGGAGTTCCAGGCTCAGGCTGTCGCAGAAAGGGCATTAGTCAGCCTATATATTTGGGGTACAGCCGAATGGCGTGCAGATTGATCCTCAATTGGGGTTTCTGGGTAGCCCCAGAGGGCAATGTTTTTCTTCTGGAGGGCAGGCAGAGTGCTGCAATGTAGTTTTGGATTGCCAAACTAGAGGGCTTGTGGGCCAGTAGTCTGAGGACGCATGTCTGAGAACCCAAGCTAGGCCTACGTTTCTGGGTGAGGATATGGCAGGCACAATCTACAGACCAGAATCGAGATCTCGTGCATCTGAAGTCAGTGCGAGGATCAACGATCGCTCAGTTTTGACAAACTGTCCCTGATGGCCCCTTCTTGGAGGGGGGGGGTGGATCACGACGCCATGGGTGATTTCCCACGTTGGGAGTTGTGAGAAGCTCCCAACTGCAAAGATTCTTCTGCAGGACAATTGAGACCTGTTGGTTGGCTCCTGGACATGGATTCCGAGCAGGGTTCTAATGATGGATGGCTGGGTAGCCCATCTCGCATTCCAATTGTCTGCAAGCAACAAGACAGGTTAGATCTGCTGGATCTGGGGGAGCAACCGAGGAGGCTGAGTTGAAATGGACTCTCCCGTGCATGTGTCCTAATATGATTTTGTGTCTATGGAGACCTTGGAATGAAGCGGTGGCACTGGGGCCCTGAAGGGTTCTCCTAAAGAGAGGCTTTCACACACCTCCATCGTGCAAGTTTCCCATGTATAGATGAGATTTGTTCTGATGTGTGTCTCAAGAAACAGCCATATGCTGTTATTATAAAACAAGCTTCTGAGGAGAGATGCCTTGAAACCAAATCAAGGGATCCGTTAGGTTCCTAGGAGCCTGTTCGTTCCTTTTTACATCTGGGGACATCAGTCTATGGGACTGAATGCCGGTAGGTGCTCAAATGGGCTCAGATTGTCCCTGTTTTTCTTGGGAAGCCACAAATATTGGGATGGCCTCAGGGACTTTGGAGGTTTATCCTATTAATAGGGTTGTGGCCATTGGAATGGGCACACACAATTCCCTTGGTGAGGGCAAGCACAGTCGACAGGTTTGGCTCCAGGGGCCTGAGCCTGTAGGGTGTGTAGGCCACGGCTGTTTGGACAGATGTCTGAAAACACAAACTCGGCTTATGTTTCAGCTCATAGGTATGTCAGGACTGATCTACAGACCATGAGGAGAACTATTCGGGATATGAAAAAAGGGCGAGTGTGAGGCTCTTGCTCAAGTTTCTGTCTCTGGATATCGTGTCACTCATGGTCGTGAAATTTCCGGGTGACTTCATGGGAAATGGACGACTCTTACTCTCTGGGTGTTTGGTCCCTTCCAAGAGTTTGGGGTCATTCTGTGGGAACGAAGATGTCCGTTGTTCTGTTGTTATTGATTTGTTTTGTTTTGTTTTTCAACCTCAGGTGTCCCAGCAAATGAGGGATTCCAGAGTAGAGCCCTGAGGAAGAGTGAAGGGACAACACGAAATATGGTTAAAAATTGGGGCCTAGGGGCATGGCAAGCCCAATATGCTGTCTCTCCATCCAGCCACTGAGAGGCCTTACCTGAGGACTGGGCTCAGGCTGAGGGTCACAATGTGTGTTTGTGACCAATGTGGCCAGCAAGCATGGGCAGGGCCTCATGGGCCACACAGGTTTCAAGTACTCTGAACCTTGGACAACATGCCAACCACAAGGTTTCTTGCCATGGGGAAAGAGTTCTGATTCCTGCGTCATTTTCAAACCCGGGCGGTGATGGAGATAAGGTCTAGGTTCTGAAGCCTGAAACCGAGTTAGAGAAGAGATGACGACCTAAGGCCATGGTGGGTCCGATGTGCTCAGTGTGCGGCCAGCTGTCTGGGTGGGGCCTGGAATTCCAGGCTCAGGCTGTGTCAGAAAGGGCACTACTGCCCAGGTCAGCCTATATATTTGGGGTACAGCCGAATGGCGTGCAGGATGATCCTCATTTGGGGTTTCTGGGTAGACTTCATGGGAACTGGACGAGTCTTACTCTCTGAGGGTTTGGACCCGTCCAAAGAGTTTGGGGTCATTCTGTGGGATGGAAGAAGTCCGTTGTTCTGTTGTTGTTGATTTGTTTTGTTTTGTTTTTCTACCTCAGGGGTCCCACCAAATGAGGGATTCCAGAGTAGAGCCCTGGGGAGTTGTGACTGGACATCTAGAAATCTGGTTAGAATTGGGACCTAGGGACATGTCAAGCCCATTATGTCATCTAATGGTCCAGCCACTGAGAGGATTTACTAGAGGTCATGACTCACGCTGAGGGTCACAATGCGTGTTTATGCCCTCGTCGCACTCAAGAATGGGCGGGGTCTCAGGCTGAATGCTGGTTCCCCTACACTGAACGTAGGACAACATGGCAAGCACAAGGTTTCTTGCCTTGGGTAAGCAGGAGTTTCGATTTCTGCATCACAGTCACCCCTGAGCAGTGTTTGGAGATAAGGTCCAGGTTCTTAAGCCTGAAATCTGAGGTAGGGCAGAGATGATGCCCTAAGGCCATGGCGGGTCTGATGTGCTCAGTGTTCGGTCAGCTGTCTGGGTGTTGCTCAGGAGGTCCCGGCTCTCGTTGTGTCAGACAGTGCATTACTGCCCAGGTTAGACTATATAATTTGGGTATATTCGAGTGCCGTGTAGGTTTATTCCATTTAATGTGCCCGGGCAGTTCATTGGGCAATATTTTGTTTCTCGAGGGCAGGTAGAGTGCTGCAATGATGGTCAGGAATTGGCAAACTTGTGGGCTTCGGGGCCAGGAGTGTGAGAATGGAAGTCTGAGAACACAAGCTAGACTTGGGTTTCAGGGCGAGGGCACGGCATGTATCGCCTGAAGATTTGAGGCAATATCTCATGCATCTGAAGTCAGAGCGAGGATCAGACGTTGGCTCAGCTTGGATTTTCTGTTCATGACGGCCCCTTCATGAAGGGAGCGGATTCTCGAAGCCGTGGAGGTTTTCCCACGTTTGGAGTGGTGGGATGCCCCCTCCTAGGATTCCTTCTGCGGGACAATTGAGACCTGTTGGACAGCTCCAGGACATCCCATATGGATGAGTCCAGAACAACGTTCGAGGATGGATGCCTGGGAAGCCTGCCTCGCATTCCAATTGTCTCCTAGCGACAAGACAGTTTAGATCTGATGGCTCTGTGGGAACAAACGGGGTGGCTGAGTTGAAATGGACTTTCCTGAGGATGGGTCTAATGTGTGTTTGTTTCCATGAGGGCCTTTAAAAGGGGCGGTGGCACCGGGACCCTGAAGTATTCTCCTCAGCTTTTGACATAGCTCCCATGCACAAGTTTCCTTGTGGAGACGAGTTTGGTTCTGATGGGTGCCTCAGGAAAACCCCAATGCTGGTATTGGAATCCAGGGTTTTGAGGAGACATGCCTGTAAACCAAAGCAATGGATCCGATTTTGGCCTAGGGTCCTGTCCGGTTCAATCTTCTTCTCTGGGGACATCCATCTAGGGTATGAGTGGAGGTAGATGCTCAGCTGGTGTCAGACTGACCTTTTTTGTCCCTGGACACCTATACTATTGGGATGGCCTCAGGGACTTTGCAGGGTTCTCCTAATTTGTACGATTTTGGACAATGGAATGGGCAGAATTCCCATGGATTGGGTAGGCACAGTCCTAATGTGTGGCTCCAGGGTCCCCAGCTTGGATGGTGTGTGGCCCAGGACTTTGAGGACAGAAGTCTGAAAACAAAAACTCAGCTTATGATTGGGGTCGTAGGTATGGCAGGCCCGATCTACAAACCATGAGAAGACATCTTCAGGATATGAAGAAAGTGCGAGTCTGAGGCGCTTGCTCAGACTTTTGTCTCTGGATTTTGTTTCAGCGATGGCCGTGGAATGTCGAGGAGGCCTCATGGGCCATGGACGAATCTTGCTCTCTGTGGATTTGGCCTGATCCCAATTGTTTTTCGTCAATCTGTTGGATGGAGGACTCCTTTCAGGGTTGTTACATCAGGTGTCCCACCAAAAGAGGAATTCCAAAGCAGAGCCCTGGGGAAGAATGAAGGAACAACCCGAACTATGGTTAAAAATTGGGGCGTATGGTCATGGCAAGCCCAATATGCTGTCTCTTCATCCAGACACTGAGAGGTCTTACCTGAGGACTGGGCTAAGTCTGTGGGTCACAATGTGAGTTTGCCACCTATGTGGCCCACGAGCAATGGCGGGGCTTCATCGGACAAACAGGTTTCCACTACACTGAATGTTGGACAACAAGCCATCCACAAGGTTCTTGCCATTGGGAAGGAGTTCTGATTTCTGCATTATATTCAAACCTGGGCAGTGATTGGAGATAAGGTCTAGGATCTGAATCCTGAAAACCGAGGTTGGGAAGAGATAACGACCTAAGGCAATGGCTGGTCCTATGTGCTCAGTGAGCGGCAAGATGTCTGGGTGGGGCCAGGGGGTCCAGGCTCAGGCTGTGTCAGAAAGGGCATTATTGCCCAGGTCACCCTATATATTTTGGGTACAGCCAAGTGGCATGCAGGTTGATCTTCATTTGGGGTTTCTAGGTAGCCCCAGATGGCAATGTTTTTCTTCTGGAGGGCAAGCAGAGTGTTGCATTGTAATTCTGGACTGCCAAACTGGAGGGCTTGTGTGCCATTAGTCTGAGGACGGAAGTCTGAGGACACAAGATAGGCTTAGGTTTCTGGGTGAGGACATGGCAGGCACAATCTACAGACCTGAATCGAGATCTCGTGCATCTGTAGTCAGGGTGAGGATCAGACTATTTCTCAGGTTGGACCTTTTGTCCCTGATGGCCCCTTCATGAAGGGGGGGGGTATCACGAGGCCATGGGGGTTTCTCACGATGGGAGTTGTGAGAAGTTCCCAACTGCAAAGATTCTTCTGCAGGAAAATTGACACCTGTTGGTTGGCTCCAGGCCAATGATTCTGAGCAGGGTTCTAAGGATGGATATCGGGGTAGGCCACCTCGCATTCCAATTGTCTCCTAGCAACAAGACAAGTTAGATTTGCTGGATCTCGCAGAGCAACCGAATATGCTGAGTTGAATTGGACTCTTCAGTGCATGTGTCCTAATATGATTTTGTGTCTATGGAGGCCTTGTAATGGGGCAGTGGCACACAGGCCCTGAAGGATTCTCCTAACTGGAGGTTTTGAGACTTCTTCAAAGTATAATTTTCCCATGTGGAGAAGAGATTTGTTCTGATTGCTGCCTCATGATATCCCCATATGCTAATATTGGAAACCAGGCCTCTGAGGAGAGATACCTGTAACCGAAAGCAATGAATCTGATTCAGGCCTAGGGGCATGTCTGATTCAATCTTCTTCTCTGGGGACATCCATCTACGCTGAATAGAGGTAGATGCTCAGTGGTTTCAGATGACCCTTGTTTGTCCTGGGCGGCCTACATTATTGGGATGTCCTTGGGGACTCTGGAGGTTTGTCCTAATTTGTACGATTGTGGACAATGGAATGGGCAGAATTCCCATGGTATGGACAGGCACAGTCCTGATGTGTGGCTCCAGGGGCCCCAGCCTGAAGGGTCTGTGGGCCAGGAATGTGGGGACAGAAGTCTGAAAACACATACTCGGCTTAGGTTTGGGAAGTAGGTATGGCAGGCCCGATCCACAGACCGTGAGGAGAATCTTCGGGATACGACAAAAGAGCGAGTGTGAGGCGCTTGCTCAGACGTTTGTCTCTGGATTTGTTGTCAACGATGGCTGTGGAATCTCGGGGAGGCCTCATGGGCCATGGACGAGACTTCCTCTCTGTGAATTTGGTCCAATCCCAATTGTTTTGGGTCAATATGAAGGATGGGAGGAGTCCTTTTAGTTTTGTTACCTCAGGTGTCCCACCAAAAGAGGGATTCCAAAGCAGAGCTCTGGGGAGGCGTGAATGGACAATCCGAACAATCCAATTGGGGTGAGGTCGAGAACCGAGCAGGTTGATCCTCATTTGGGGTTTATGGAGATCCCCATAGAGCAACGTTTTCCTTCTGGAGGGCCAGCATACGGCTGCATTTTGGTTCCAGATTCCAAGTCTTCAGGACATGTTTGCCAGAAGTGTGAGGAAGGAAGTCTGAAAACACAAGGTAGCACGAGGTTTGGGCCCACTGTGCAGAGGCTGAATCGAGATCTCCTGCATCTGAGGTCAGGGCGAGTATCAGATGTTGCCTCAAGCTGGAGTTTGTGTCCTTGACGGCCCCTTCCTGAAGGGCGTGGTGGCGTCATGAGGCCAGGGAGTTTTCCCTACGCTGGGAGTTGTGAGCTGCTCCAAACTTCAAAGTTTCCTTCTTCAGGACAGCCGAGTACTATTGGATGGTTCCAGGATGCCCCATACAGAAAGACTCGAGAGCAGGGGCCTAAGCATTGATGCCGAGAAACACCAACTCACCTTCCCATTGCCTGGTCGAGACAAGGCACGCTCAATCTGCGGGCTCTTGGGTGAGCTACCCAGAAGGCTGAGTTTAAATGGACTTTCCTGAGGATGAGTCATAATGTGGGTTGGTGGCCATGGAGACCTTGGAATGTGGCAGTAGCTAAGGGACTCTGCAGGATTCTCCAACCCGAAGGGTTTGACACAACTCCAACAAGGAAGCTTTCCATGTGGAGATGAGAGGTGTTCTGTCTGGTGCCTCAGGATAGCCCCATATGCTGGTCTTCGAAGCCAGGCCTCTGAGGAGTGATACCTGGACACCAAAGCAAGAGTTCATAATAGGGCCTAGGGGCCTGTCTGGTTCAATCTTCTGTCTCTGCGGATATCAGTCTGTGTGTCTGCATGGAGGTAGTAGTTGCTCAGCTGGTGTCATAATGCCCCTGTTTGTCCAGTGCCTCTTACGGTAGTGGGATGTCCTTGTGGACCTTGAGGTTTCTACTATTTTGTAGAGTTGTGGCCAATGGAACGGGCAGTTTCTTAGGAGAGAGCAGGCATAGTTCTGTGGTGTGGCTCCAGAGACCCCAGCCTGAAGGCGGTGTGTGTCACGGCTGTGCAGACAGACATCCAAAAACCCAAACTCAGCTCAGGTTTGGGGCCGAGGTTATGGCAGGCCTGATCTACATTCCGTGAGGGGAGCTCCTCTGGATATGAAAGAAGGGTGAGAGGGAGGCAGTCGCTCAGTCTTTTGTCTCTAGATATTTTGTCCACAATGGCCGTTTAATGTAGGAGTTGCCTCATGGGTCGTAGAAGTCTCCCTCTCTGGTAGTTTGTCCAGCCCCCAAGAGTTTGGGGTCATTCTGTGGGAAGGGAAGAGTCCTGTTTTCTGCTTCATGTGTCCCCCCAGTAGAGGGATTCTGGAGCATAGCAGTGGGTACTGACAACTGGAATACTCGCTCTCTGGTTAAGCCTGGGGGCCTATTGATATGACAAGCCCCATACGAAGGATCTTGGTCCAGCCACTGAGAGGCGTTACTTTAATACGGGACTCACGCTACAGGTTACAATGCATGTCTGTGCCCTAGGCGGCCCTCAAGCACTGGCCCGCCTTTCCGACTATGCAGGTTTTCCCACATTGAACGTTGGACAACATGCCAACCACAAGGTTTCTGGCCATGGGAAAGGAGGAATTCTAATTTCTGCATCACGTTCACCCCTGGGCAGTGATTGGAGATAAGGTCTAGGTTCTGAAGCCTGAAAACCAAGGTTGGGAAGAGATGACGAACTACAGCCATAGCGGGTCCCTTGTGTCCAGGTTGGAGCCAGCTGTCTAGGTGTCGTTTGGGATGTCTTGTCTCAGGCTGTGCCAGACAGGGCATTGTTATTCAGGGTAGGCTGTATAATTGCTTTACAGTCGAGTGGCATGCATTAGATAATCATTTGGGGTTTCTTATTAGCAGCATAGGGCAAAGTTTTTCTTCTGGAGGGCAGGCAGAGTGCAGCATTGTGGCTTCGGAATTCCCAAACTGGAGGGCTTGTGGGCCAGGAGAGTGAGGACGGAAGTCTGAGAACACAAGCTAGGCTTAGGTTTCGGGGAATGGACATGGCAGGCACACTCTGCAGAGCTGAATTGAGATCTCATGAGTCTGAAGTCAGGTCGAGGATCAGACTTTGGCTCAGGTTGGAGTTTCTGTCCATGTTGGCCCCTTCATGAAGGGGGGGGGCATTATGAGGCCATGGGGGTTTTCCCACTATTAGAGTTGTGAGATGCTCCAAACCGCAAGGATTCCTTCTGTGGGACAATTAAGATTTGTTGGATGGCTCCAGGACGTCTCCTAAGGTATTTGTCCAGAACAGGGTTCTAAGTATGGATGCCTGGGCAGACAGCCTCAATTCCAATTGTCTCCTAGCAACAAGAAACGTTTGATCTGCTGGCTTGGGGTAGCATCAGAGGGGGCTGAGTTGGAATGGACTTTCCTGAGGATGGTCTTAAATGAGTTGAAATGGACTTTCCTGAGGAAGGTCTTAATGTTGGTTTGAGTCCATTGAGACCTTGGTATAGGGCAGTGGCACCAGGGCCCTGAAGGATTCTCCTAACCAGAGGTTATAACAAAGCTCCAATGAGCAAGTTTTCCATGGGGAGACGAGATTTGTTCTTATTGGTGCCTCAGGAAACCACCATTTGCCGGTATTGGAAATGAGGTCTCTGAGGAGAGATGCCTGGAAACCAAAGCAATGGATCTGATTAGGGCCTAGGGGCCTGTCCGGTTCAATATTCTTCTCTGGGGACATATTTTGTCTGAGTGGAGGTAGTTGCTCAGCTGGTTTGTGATCACACCTGTTTGTCTTGGGCGGCCTACACTATTGGGATGGCCTCGGTAACATTGGTGGCTTTTCCTAATTTGCAATGTTGTGGCCAATGGAGTGGGAAGAATTCTCTTGAAAGGGGAGCACAGTCCTGAGGTGTGGCTCCAGAGATCCAAATGTGGATCGTGTGTGGTCCAGGGCTATTTTGGCAAAAGTCCGAAAACACAAACTCCCCTTAGGTTTGGGTCTGTAGGTATGGCCGGCCCGATATATAGGCCGTGAGGAGAACTCTTCTGGATATGAACAAAGGGCGAAAGTGAGGTACATGCTCATGCTTATTTATTTCTGGATATGTGACACCGATTGCCATTGAATGTCCAGGTGTCCTCATGGGCCATCGATGATGCTCCGTTTCTGGGGATTTGACAGAATCCCAATAGTTTGGGGTCATTCTGTGGGAAGGGAGGAGGCCTTTCTGTTTTTTTTTTTTTTTTTTTTTTTTTTTTTACCTCAGGTGGACCACCAAAAGAGGGATTCCACAGCAGAGACCTGGGGAGGGGCGACTGGACAACCAAAACTCTGGTTAACATTGGGACCTAAGAACATGTCAAGCCCCATATGTGGGCTCGTGGTCCAGACACTGAGAGGCCTTCCTTGAGCATAGGGCTCACATTGAGTTTCACAATGTGTTTTTGTGCCCAAGGAGCCCCTCAAGTCAGGGCGTGGCCTAATGTACCATGCTGGTTTCTCCTACACTGAACGTTGCACAATATGGCAACCACAAGTTTTCTGGCCATGGGGAAGAAGGAGTTCTAATTTCTGCAACACTTTCACTCCTGGACTGTGATTGGATTTAAGGTCTAGGTTCTGAAGCCTGAAAACTGAGGTTGGGAAGAGATGAAGACCTAAGGCCATGGTGTGACTGATGTGCTCAGTGTTCGGCCAGCTGTTGAGTGTGGGTTGGGAGGTGCAGGCTCAGGCTGTGGCAGACAGGGAATTAGTGCCCAGGCTAGACTGTATCATTGGGGTGCAGTCGAGTTTCGTGCAGGTTGGTACTCATTTGTGGTTACTGGATAGCCCCAGAGGGCAACGTTTTTCTTCTGGAAGGAAGACACAGTGCCACATAGTGGCTCCAGAATTCCCAAACTAGAAGCATTGTGGGCCAGGAGTGTGAGGAAAAAATTCTGAGAACACAAGCCAGACTTAGATTTCGGGGTGAGGGGACGGCAGGAACCCTCTGCAGAGATGATTCGAGATCCCGTGTACCTGAAGACAGAGCTAGGATCAGACGTTGGCTCAGGTTGGAGTTTCTGTCCATGACGGCCCCTTCATGAAGGGGAGGGTGTCACGAGGCCATGGAGGTTTTCCCACGATGGGAATTGTGAGATGCTCCAAACCGTGGGACAGTCGAGACCTGCTGGATGGCTCCAGGACATCCCATAAGGAAGTTATCCAGAGCAGGGTTCTAAGGATGGATGCCTGGGCAGCCTGCCTCCCATTCCAGGTGTCTCATAGCGCCAAGGCAAGTTCGATCTGCTGGATCTAGGGGTGTAACCGAGGCGGGTGTGTTGAAATGGGTGATTTGAGGATGGGTCATAATGTGCATTTGTGTCCATGGAGACCTTGGAATGGGGTGCTTGGTCCGGGGCCTTGAGGGATGTTCATAACCGGAGGTTTTGATGGAGCTCTAAAGAGTACGTTTCCTATGTAGAGAAGAGAATTGTTTTGATGAGTGCCTAAGGAATCTCCCATATGCTGGTATTGGAAACCAGGCCTCTGAGGAGAGATGCCTGGAAACAAAAGCAATGTATATGATTAGGGCCTAGGTGCCTGTTCGGTTCAATCTCTTTCCTGGGGATACGTGTCTATGGATCTGAGGGGAGGTAGTTGTTCGGCTTGTGTCAGATCGCCCCTGTTTGTCCTGGGCAGCCTATAATATTGGGAATGGCCTCGGGATTTTGGAGTTTCTCCTAATCTATAGGGTTGTGGCCAATGGAATGGGCAGAAATCCCCTGGAGAGGTCAGGCACAGTTCTGAGTTTGGCTCTAGGGGCCCAGCCTTGAGGGTGTGTGGGCCAGGCCTGTGGGGACAGAAGTCTGAAAACACAAACTCCGCTTAGGATTGGGGACATAGGTATGGCACGCCCAATCTACAGACCATGATAACACTTCGGGATATGAAAAAGGGTGAGTTTGAGGTGCTTGCTCAGGTTTTGTCTCTGGATTTGTGTCAACAATGTGGGTCGAATGCTGGCGTGGCCTCATGGGTTGTGGACCGCTTTCCTTCTCAAAGGATTTGACCCAATCCCAAGAGTTTGGGTACATTCTGTGGGATGGTAGGTGTCCTTTCTGTTTTTTTATTTTATTTTATGTACCTCATGTGTGCCAATAAAAGAGGGATTCCCGAGCAGAGTCCTTGGTAGGGACAACTGGATAACCCCACCTCTGTTTAAGTTTGGGGGCCTAGGGGCATGGCAAGTCCAATATGTGGGCTCTTGATTCAGACACTGAGAGGTCTTCCTTGAGGACAGGGCTCATGCTGAGGGTCACAATGCCTATTTGTGCCCAACAAGGCCCTCAAGCATGGGAAGGGCCTCATGGGCCATGCTGGATTCTCCTACACTGAACGTTGGAGAATATGCCAACCACAAGGTTTCCGGCCATGGCGAAGGAAGAGTTGTGATTTCTGCATCACGTTCACCCCTGGAGAGTGATTGGAGTTTAGGTCTAGGTTCTGAAACCCGAAAACCGAGGTTGGGAAGAGATGAAGACCTAAGGACCTGATGGGTACAATGAGCTCAGTGTGTGGCTAGCTGTTGAGCGTAGGTCTGGAGGTGTGGGCTCATGCTGTTTCAGACAGGGCATTAGACAGGGTAGATTATATATTTTGGGTGCATTTGAGTACCGTGTGGTTCTTATCTGAAGAACTCTTCAGAATATGAAGAATGAGCGAGTCTGAGGCACGTGCTCAGGCTTTTGTCTCTGGATTTTGTATCAGCGATGGCCGTGGAATGTTGGGGAGGCCTCATGGGCCATGGACGAATCTTGCTCTCTGTGGACTTGGCCCGATCCCAATTGTTTTTCGTCAATCTGTGGGATGGGAGGAATCCTTTCAGGTTTGTTACGTCAGGTGTCCCACCAAAAGAGGAATTAAAGCAGAGCCCTGGGAAGAGTGAAGGGACAATCCGAACTATGGTTAGAAATTAGTGCCTAGGGGCATGGCAGGCCCAATATGCTGTCTCTCCATCCAGCCACTGAAAGGCCTTACCTGAGGACTGGGCTCAAGCTGAGGGGTCACAATGTGTGTTTGTGACCAATGTGGCCCGCAAGCATGGGCGGGGCCTCATGGGCCACACTGGTTTCAATGACAATGAACCTTGGACAACATGCCAACCACAAGTTTTCTTGCCCTGGGGAAAGAGTTCTGATTTCTGCATCATTTTCAAACCCGAGCCGTGATTTGAGATAAGGTATAGGTTCTGAAGCCTGAAAACCAAGGTTGAGAAGAGATGACCACCTAAGGCCATGGCGGCTCCGATGTGCTCAGTGTGCGGCCAGCTGTCTGGGTGGGGCCAGGAGGTCCAGGCTCAGGCTGTGTCAGAAAGGGCATTAGTGCCCAGATCAGCTTATATATTTGGGGTAGCGCCGAATGGCGTGCATGTTGATCCTCATTTGCGGTTTCTGGGTAGCCCCAGAGGGCAATATTTTTCTTCTGGAGGGCAGGCAGAGTGCTGCATTGTAGTTCTGGGTTGCCTAACTGGAGGTCTTGTGGGCCAGTAGTCTGAGGACGGAAGTCTGAGAAGCCAAGCTAGGCCTAGGTTTCTGGGTGAGCATATGGCAGGCACAATCTACAGACCTGAATCGAGATCTCGTTCATCTGCAGTCAGGGCGAGGATAGACGAGCACTCAGGTTGGACATTCTTTCCCTGATGGCCCCTTCTTGAAGGGGGGGTGGATCACGGGGCCATGGGCGTTTTCCCACCTTCGGAGTTGTGAGAAGCTCCCAACTGCAAAGATTCTTCTGCAGGACAATTGAGACCTGTTGGTTGGCTCCAGGACAACAATTCCGAGCAGGGTTCTAAGGATGGAAGGCTGGGTAGCCCACCTCGCATTCCAATTGTCTCCAAGCAACAAGACAGGTTAGATCTGCTAGATCTGGGGGAGCAACCGAGGAGGCTGAGTTGAAATGGACTCTCCCGTGGATGTGTCCTAATATGATTTTGTGTCTATGGAGACCTTGGAATGAAGCCTGGGGCCCTGAAGGGTTCTCCTAAAGAGAGGCTTTCACATAGCTCCATCGTGCAAGTTTCCCATGTGTAGTTGAGATTTGTCCTGATGGGTGAGTCAAGAAACAGCCATATGCTGTTATTGAATTCCAGGCCTCTGAGGAGAGATGCATGGAAACCAAAGCAATGGATCTGATAGGTGTCTAGGGGCCTGTTCGTTCCTTTTAATCTCTGGGGACATCAGTCGACGGGTCTGAGTGCAGGTAGTTGCTCAGATTGCCCAGATTGCCCCTTTTTGTCCTGGGAAGCACAAATATTGGGATGTCCTCAGGGACTTTGGAGGTTTATCCTCTTACTATGGTTGTTGCCATTGGAATGGGCACATACAATTCCCTTGGAGAGAGCAGGCACAGTCGTCATGTTTGGCTCCAGGGGCTGAGCCTGTAGGTTGTGTAGGCCAGGGCTGTTTGGACAGTTGTCTGAAAACAAAAACTCGACTTATGTTTTGGGTCACAGATATGGCAGGACTGATCGACAGACCATGAGGCGAACTCTTCGGGATATGAAAAAAGGGCGAGTGTTAGGCTCATACTCAAGTTTTTGTCTCTGGATATCGTGTCACTCATGGTCGTGAAATTTCCAGGTGACTTCATGGGAAATGGACGAGTCTTACTCTCTGGGGCTTTGGCCCCGTCCAAAGAGTTTGGGGTCATTCTGTGGGATGGAAGAAGTCCGTTGTTCTGTTGTTGTTGATTTGTTTTGTTTTGTTTTTCAACCTCATGTGTCCCAACAAATGGGGGATTCCAGAGTATAGCCCTGGGGAGGGGCGACTGGACAACCAGAAATCTGGTAAAAAATTGGGGCTTAGGGACATGTTAAGCCCATTATGACATCTAATGGTCCAGCCATTGAGAGGACGTACTAGAGGACAGCATTCACGCTGAGGGTCACAATGCGTGTTTATGCCCTCGTCGCACTCAAGAATGGGTGAATGCTGGTTTTTCCTACACTGAACGTTGGACAACATGCCAACCACAAGGTTTCTTGCCATCGGTAAGGAAGAGTTCTGATTTCTGCATCACAGTCACACCCGGGCCGTGATTGGAGATAAGGTCTAGGTTCTGAAGCCTGAAAAACGAGGTTGAGAAGAGATGACGACCTAAGGCCATGGCGGGTCCGATGTGCTCAGTGTGCGGCCAGCTGTCTGGGTGGGGCCAGGAGGTCCAGGCTCAGTCTGTGTCAGAAAGGGCATTAGTGCCCAGGTCAGCCTATATATTTGGAGTACAGCCGAATGGCGGGCAGGTTGATCCTCATTTGGGGTTTCTGGGTAGCCCAGAGGGCAATGTTTTTCTTCTGGAGGGCAGGCAGAGTGCTGCAATGTAGTTCTGGATTGCCAAACTGGAGGCGTTTTGGGCCAGTAGTCTGAGGACGGAAGTCTGAGAACCCAAGCTAGGCCTCGGTTTCTGGGTGAGGATATGGCAGGCACAATCTACAGACTTGAATCGAGATCTCGTGCATCTAGAGTCAGGGCGAGGATCAGACGATACCTCAAGTTAGACATTCTGTCCCTGATGGCCCCTTCTTGAAGGGGGGGTGGATCACGAGGCCATGGTGGTTTTCCCACGATGGGAGTTGTGAAAAGCTCCCAACTGCAAAGATTCTTCTGCAGGACAATTGAAACCTGTTGATTGGCTCCAGGAGGATTCTGAGCAGGGTTCTAAGGATGGATATCTGGGTAGCCCACCTCGAATTCCAACTGTCTCCAAGCATAAGACAGGTTAAATCTGCTGGATCTGGGTGAACAACCGAGGAAGATGAGTTGAAATGGACTCTCCTGTGGATGTGTTCTAATATGATTTTGTGTCTATGGAGAACTTGGAATGAAGCGGTGGCACTGGGGCCTCGAAGGGTTCTCATAAGGAGTGCTTTCACACAGCTCCATCGTGCAAGTTTCCCATGTGTAGATGAGATTTGTTCTGATGGGTGAGTCAAGAAACAGCCATATGCTGTAATTGAAAGCCAGGCCTCTGAGGAGAGATGCCTGGAACCCAAACCAATGGATCCGATAGGTGCTTAGGGGCCTTTTGTTCCTTTTTACCTCTGGGGACATCAGTCTACGGGTCTGAGTGCCGGTAGGTGCTCAGATGGGCCCAGATTGCCCCTGTTTGAACTGGGAATCCACAAATATAGGGATGGCCTCAGGGACTTTGGAGGTTTATATTCTTAGTAGTGTTGTGGCCATTGGAATGGGCAGATACAATTCCCTTGGAGAGGGCAATCACAGTCATCAAGTTTGGCTCCAGGGGCCTGAGCCTGTAGGGTGTGTATGCTAGGGCTGTTTGGACAGTTGTCTGAAAACACAAACTCGGCTTATGTTTCGGGTCATAGGTATGGCAGGACTGATCTACAGACCATGAGGGCAACTCTTCGGGATATGAAAAAAGGGCGAGTGTGAGGCTCTTGTTCAAGTTTTTGTCTCTGTATATCGTGTCACTCATGGTTGTGAAATTTCCGGGTGACCTAATGGGAAATGGACGAGTCATACTCTCTGGGGCTTTGGCCCCGTCCAAAGATTTTGTGAACATTCTGTGGGATGGAAGAAGTCCGTTGCTCTGTTGATGTTGATTTGTTTTGTTTTGTTTTTCAATCTCAGGTGTCCCACCAAATGAGGGATTCCAGAGTAGAGCCCTGGGGAGGGGCGACTGGACAAGCAGAAATCTGGTTAAAAATTGGGGCCTAGGGACATGTCAAGCCCATTATGACATCTAATGGTCCAGCCCCTGAGAGGACGTACTAGAGGACAGGACTCACGCTGAGGGTCACAATGCGTGTTTATGCCCTCGTCGCACTCAAGAATGGGCTTGACCTCAGGGTGAATGCTGGTTTCTCCTACACTGAACGTTGGACAACATGCCAACCACAAGGTGTCTTGCCATGGGTAAGGAAGAGTTCTGATTTCTGCATCACATTCACCCCTGGGCAGTGATTGGAGATAAGGTCTAGGTTCTTACGCCTGAAAACTGAGGTAGGGAAGAGATGATGACCTAAGGCCATGGCAGGTCTGTTGTGCTCAGTGTGCGGTCATCTGAACTGTTGTTCACGAGGTCCAGGCTAAGGTTGTTAGACAGTGCATTAGTGCCCATTTTAGACTATATATTTTGGGTGCATTCGAGTGCCGTGTAGCTTCTTATCTGAAGAACTCTTCAGGATATGAAGAATGAGCGAGTCTGAGGCGCGTGCTCAGGTTTGTCTCTGGATTTTGTATCAGCGATGGCCGTGGAATGTTGGGGAGGCCTCATCGGCCATGGACGAATCTTTCTCTCTTTGGACTTGGCAGAATACCAATTGTTTTTCGTCAATCTGTGGGATGGGAGGACTCCTTTCAGGTTTGTTACCTCAGGTGTCCCAACAAAAGAGGAATTCCAAAGCAGAGCCATGGGGAAGAGTGAAGGGACAACCTGAACTATGTTTAAAACTGCGGTCCAGGGGCATGGCAAGCCCAATATGCTGTCTCTCCATTCAGCCACATAGAGGCCTTACCTGAGGTCTGGGCTCAGGCTGAGGGTCACAATGTGTGTTTGTGACCAATGTGGCCCGCAAGCATGGGCGGGGCCTAACGGGCCACACTGATTTCAACTACACTGAATCTTGGACAACATGCCAACCACAAGGTTTCTTGCCAGAGTTCTGATTTCTGCATCATTTTCAAACCCGTGCCGTGATAGGAGATAAGGTCTAGCTTCTGAATCCTGAAAACCGAGATTGAGAAGAGATGACGACCTAAGGCCATGGCGGGTCCGATGTGCTCAGTGTGCGGCCTGCTGTCTGGGTGGGGCCAGGAGGTCCAGGCTCAGGCTGTGTCAGAAAGGGCATTAGTGCCCAGGTCGCCTATATATTTGGGGTACAGCCGAATGGTGTGCAGTTTGATCCTCATTTAGGGTTTCAGGGAGGCCCAGGGGGCAATGTTTTTCTTCTGAAGGGCAGGAAGAGTGCTGCAATGTAGTTCTGGATTGCCAAACTGGAGGCTTTGTGGGCCAGTTGTCTGAGGACGGAGGTCTGAGAACCCAAGCTAGGCCTTGGTTTCTGGGTGAGGATATGGCAGGCACAATCTACAGACCTGAATCGAATTCTCGTGCATCTGAAGTCAGGGCGAGGATCTTCTTGAAAGGGGGGTGGTTCATGAGGCCATAGGGGTTTTCCCACGATGGTTGTTGTGAGAAGCTCCCTACTGCAAAGATTCTTCTGCAGGACAATTGAGACTTGTCGGTTGGCTCCAGGACAAGTTTCAGAGCAGGGTTCTAAGGATGGATGGCAGTGTAGCCGACCTCGCATTCCAATTTTCTCCAAGCAACAAGACAGGTTAGATCTGCTGGATCTGGGGAGCAACCGAGGAGACTGAATGGAAATGCACTCTCCCGGGGATGTGTCCTAATATGATTTTGTGTCTATGGAGACTTGGTATGAAGCGGTGGCCCTGGGGCCCTGAAGGGTTCTCCTAAAGAGAGGCTTTCACACAGCTCCATCATGCAAGTTTCCCATGTGTAGATGTGTTTTGTTCTGATGGGTGAGTCAAGAAACAGCCATATGCTGTTATTGAAATTCAGGCCTCTGAGGAGAGATGCCTGGAAACCAAAGCAATGGATCGGACCGGTGCCTAGAGGCCTGTTCGTTCCTTTTTACCTCTGGGGATATCAGTCTATGGGACTGAGTGCCGGTATGTGCCCAGATGGGCCCAGATTGCCCCAGTTTGTCCTGGGAAGCACAAATATTGGGATGGCCTCAGCAACTTTGGACTTTTATCCTATTAGTAGGGTTGTGGTCATTGGAGTGGGCACATACAATTCCCTTGGAGAGGGCAAGCACAGTCGTCAGGTTTGGCTCCACGGGCCTGAGCCTGTAGGGTGTGTAGGCCAGTCCTGTTTGGACAGTTGTCTGAAAACACAAACTCGGCTTATGTTTCCGGTCATAGGTATGGCAGGACTGATCTACAGACCATGAGGAGAACTCTTCGGGATATGAAAAAAGGGCGAGTGTGAGGCTATTGCTCAAGTTTTTGTCTCTGGATATCGTGTGACTCATGGTCGTGAAATTTCCCGGGTGACTTCATGGGAAATGGCCGATTCTTACTCTCTGGGGGTTTAGCCCCGTCCAAAGAGTTTTGGGCCATTCAGTGGGATGGAAGAAGTCCCTTGTTCTGTTGTTGTTGATTTGTTTTTTTTTTTTTTTCAACCTCATGTGTCCCACCAATGAGGAATTCCAGAGTAGAGCCCTGGGGAGGGGCGACTGGACAACCAGAAATCTGGTTAAAAATTGGGGCCTAGGGACATGTCAAGCCCTTTATGACATCTAATGGTCCAGACACTGAGAGGACATACTAGAGGACAGGACTCACGCTGAGGGTCAAAATGCGTGTTTATGCCCTCGTCGCACTCAAGAATGGGCGGGGCCTCAGGGTGAATGCTGGTTTCTCCTACACTGAACGTTGGACAACATGCCAACCACAAGGTTTCTTGCCATGGGTAAGGAAGAGTTCTGATTTCTGGATCACAGTCACCCCTGGGCAGAGATTGGAGATAAGGTCTAGGTTCTGAAGCCTGAAAACTGAGGTAGGGAAGAGATGATGACCTAATGCCATGGTGGGTCTTATGTGCTCAGTGTGCGGTCAGCTGTCTGGGTGTTGTACACGAGGTCCGGGCTCAGGTTGTCAGAAAGTGCATTAGTGCCCATGTTAGACTATATATTTTGGGTGCATTCGAGTGCCGTCTAGGTTCTTATCTGAAGAACTCTTCAGGATATGAAGAATGAGCGAGACTGAGGCACGTGCTCAGGCTTTTGTCTCTGGATTTTGTATCAGCGATGGCCGTGGAATGTTTGGGAGGCCTCATGGGCCATGGACGAATCTTGCTCTCTGTGGATTTGGCCCGATCCCAATTGTTTTTCGTCAATCTGTGGGATGGGAGGACTCCTTTCAGGTTTGTTACCTCAGGTGTCCCACCAAAAGAGGAATTCCAAAGCAGAGCCCTGGGGAAGAGTGAAGGGACAACCCGAACTATGGTTAAAAATTGGGGCCTTGGGGCATGACAAGCCCAATATGCTGTTTCTCCATCCAGCCACTGAGAGGCCTTACCTGAGGAATGGGCTCAGGCTGAGGGTCACAATGTGTGTTTGTGACCAATGTGGCCCGCAAGCATGGGCGGGGCCTCATGGGCCACACTGGTTTCAACTACATTGAACTTTGGACAACATGCCAACCACAAGGTTTCTTGCCATGGGGAAAGAGTTCTCATTCCTGCATCATTGGAGATAAGGTCTAGGTTCTGAAGCCGGAAACCGAGGTTGAGAAGAGATGACGACCTAAGGCCATGGCGGGTCCGATGTGCGCAGTGTGCGGCCAGCTTTCTGGTTGGGGCATGGAGTTCCAGGCTCAGGCTGTGTCAGAAAGGGCATTAGTGCCCATGTCAGCCTATATATTTGGGGTACAGCCGAATGGCGTGCAGGTCGATCCATTTTTGGGGTTTCTGGGTGCCCAAGAGGGCAATGTTTTCCTTCTGGAGGGCAGGCAGAGTGCTGCATTATTAGTTCTGAATTTCAAACTGGAGGGCTTGTGGGCCAGTACTCTGAGGATGGAAGTCTGAGAACCCAAGCTAGCCCTAGGTTTCTGGTTGAGGATATGGCAGGCACAATCTACAGACCTGAATCGAGATCTCGTGCATCTGAAGTCAGGGCGAGGATCAGACGATCGCTCAGGTTGGACATTCTGTCCCTGATGTCCCCAACTTGAAGGGGGGGGTGCGTCACGAGGCCTTGGGGGTTTTCCGACGATGGGAGTTGTGAGAAGCTCCCAACTGCAAAGATTCTTCTGCAGGACAATTGAGACCTGTTGGTTGGCTCCAGGACAATGATTCCGAGGAGGGTTCTAAGGATGGATGGCTGGGTAGCCCACCTCGCATTCCAATTGTCTCCAAGCAACAAGACAGGTTAGATCTACTGGATCTGGGTGAGCAACCGAGGAGGATGAGTTGAGATGGACTCTCCCGTGGATGTGTCCTAATATGATTTGTGTCTATGGAGACCTTGGAATGAAGCGGTGGCACTGGGGCCCTGAAGGGTTCTCCTAAAGAGAGGCTTTCACACAGCTCCATCGTGCAAGTTTCCCATGTGTAGATGAGATTTGTCCTGATGGGTGAGTCAAGAAACAGCCTTATGCTGTTATTGAAATCCAGGCCTCTGAGGAGAGATGCCTGGAAACCAAAACAATGGATCCGATAGGTGCCTAGGGGCCTATTCATTCCTTTTTACATCTGGGGACATCAGTCTTCCGGTCTGAGAGCGGGTAAGTGCTCAGATGGGCCCAGATTGCCCCTGTGTGTCCTGGGAAGCCACAATATTGGGGTGGCCTCAGGGAATTTGGACGTTTATCTTATTAGTAGGGTTGTGGCCATTTGAGTGGGCACATACAATTCCCTTGGAGTGGGCAAGCACAGTCGTCAGGTTTGGCTCCAGGGGCCTGAGCCTGTATGGTGTGTAGGCCAGGGCTGTTTGGACAGTTGTCTGAAAACACAAACTCGGCTTATGTTTCGGTTCATAGGTATGGCAGTACTGATCTACAGACCATGAGGAGAAGTCTTCGGGATATGAAAAAAGGGAGAGTGTGAGGCTCGGCTCAAGTTTTTTTTCTCTGGATATAGTGTCACTCATGGTCGAGAAATTTCCGGGTGACTTCATGGGTATTGGACGAGTCTTACTCTCTGGGGGTTTGGCCCTGTCCAAAGAGTTTGGGGTCATTCTGTGGGATGGAAGAAGTCCGTTGCTCTGTTGTTGTTGATTTGTTTTTTTTTTTTTTTTTTTTGAACCTCAGGTGTCCCACCAAATGAGGGATTCCAGAGTAGAGCCCTGGGGAGGGGCGACTGGACAACCAGAAATTTGGTTAAAAATTGGGGCCTAGGGACATGTCAAGTCCATTATGACATCTAATGGTCCAGCCACTGAGAGGACGTAGTAGAGGACAGGACTCACGCTGAGGGTCACAATGCGTGTTTATGCCCTCGTCGCACTAAAGAATTGGCCGGGCCTCAGGGTGAATGCTGGTTTCTCCTACACTGAACGTTGGACAACATGCCAACCACAAGGTTTCTTGCCATCGGTAAGGAAGAGTTCTGATTTCTGCATCACAGTCACCCCTGGGCCGTGATTAGAGATAAGGTCTAGGTTCTGAAGCCTCAAAACTGAGGTAGGGAAGAGATGATGACCTAAGGCCATGGCGGGTCTGATGTTCTCAGTGTGCGATCTGCTGTCTGGGTGTTGGTCACGAGGTCCGGGCTCAGGTTGTCAGACAGTGCATTAGTGCCCAGGATTGACTATATATTTTGAGTGCATTCGAGTGCCGTGTAAGTTCTTATCTGAAGAACTCTTCAGGATATGAAGAATGAGCGAGTCTGAAGCTCGTGCTCAGGCTTTTGTCTCTGGATTTTGTATCAGCGATGGCCGTGGAATGTTGGGGAGGCCTCAAGGGCCATGGTCGAATCTTGCTGTCTGTGGACTTGGCCCGATCCCAATTGTTTTTCGTCAATCTGTGGGATTGGAGGACTCCTTTCAGGTTTGTTACCTCAGGTGTCCCAACAAAAGAGGAATTCCAAAGCAGAGCCCTGGGGAAGAGTGAAGGGACAACCCAAACTATGGTTAAAAATTGGGGCCTAGGGGCATGGCAAGCCCAATATGCTGTCTCTCCATCCAGCCACTGAGAGGCCTTACCTCAGGACTGGGCTCAGGCTGAGGGTCACAATGTGTGTTTGTGACCAATATGGCCGGAATCATGGACGGGGCCTCATGGGCCACACTGGTTTCAACTACACTGAACCTTGGACTACATGACGACCACAAGGTTTCTTTCCATGGGGAAAGAGTTCTGATTTCTGCATCAATTTCAAACCTGGGCCGTGATTGGAGATAAGGTCTAGGTTCTGAAACCTGAAAACCGAGGTTGACAAGAGATGACGACCTAAGGCCATGATGGGTCCGATATGCTCAGTGTGCCGCCAGCTGTCTGGGTGGGGCCAGGAGGTCCAGGACCATGCTGTGTCAGAAAGGGCATTAGAGCCCAGGTCAGCCTATATATTTGGGTTACAGACGAATGCCGTGCCCCGTTGATCCTCATTTGGGGTTCCTGGGTAGCCCCAGAGGGCAATGTTTTTCTTCTGGAGGGCAGGCAGAGTGCTGCATTGTCGTTCTGGATTGCCAAACTGGAGGGCTTGTGGGCCAGTAGTCTGAGGACGGAAGTCTGAGAACCCAAGCTAGGCCTAGGTTTCTTGTTGAGGAAATGCAGGCACAATCTACAGACCTGAATCGAGATCTCGTGTATCTGAAGTCAGGGCGAGGATCAGACGATCGCTCAGGTTGGACATTCTCTCCCTGATGCCTCTTCTTGAAGGGGGGGGTGGATCATGAGGCCATGGGGGTGAGAAGCTCCCAACTGCAAAGATTCTTCTGTAGGACAACTGAGACCTGTTGCTTGGATCCAGGCCAACGTTTCCGAGCAGGGTTTTAAGGATGGATGACTGGGTAGCCCACCTCGCATTCCAATTGTCTCCAAGCAACAAGACAGGTTAGATCTGCTAGATCTGGGGGATCAACCGAGGAGGCTGATTTGAAATGGACTCTCCCGTGGATGTGTCCTAATATGATTTTGTGTCTATGGAGACCTTGGAATGAAGCGGTGGCACTCGGGCCCTGAAGGGTTCTCCTAAATAGAGGCTTTCACACAGCTCCATCGTGCAAGTTTCCCATGTGTAGATGAGATTTGTTCTGATGGGTGATTCAAGAAACAGGCATATGCTGTTATTGAAATCCAGGTCGTCAGGTTTGGCCCAGCGGCCTGAGCCTGTAGGGTGTGTAGGCCAGGGCTGTTTGGACAGTTGTCTGAAAACACAAACTCAGCTTATGTTTCGGGTCATAAGTATGGCAGGACTGATCTACAGACCATGAGGAGACCATGGGGCCAGGAGGTCCTTGCTCAGGCTGTGTCAGAAAGGGCATTAGTGCCCAGGTCAGCCTATATATTTGGGGTACAGCCGAATGGTGTGCAGGTTGATCCTCATTTGGGGTTTTTTGGTAGCCCCAGACGGCAATGTTTTTCTTATGTAGGGCAGACAGAGTGCTTCATTGTAGTTCTGGATTGCCAAACTGGAGGGCTTGTGGGCAAGTAGACTGAGGACGGAAGTCTGAGAAACCAAGCTAAGCCTAGGTTTCTGAGTGAGGATATGGCAGGCACAATCTACGGACCTGAATCGAGATCTCGTGCGTCTGAAGTCAGGGCGAGGATTAGACGATCACTCAGGTTGGACATTCTCTCCCTGATGCCCCTTCTTGAAGGTGGGGTGGATCATGAGGCCATGGGGGTTTTCCCACGATGGGAGTTTTGAGAAGCTCCCAACTGCAAAGATTCTTCTGCAGGACAATTGAGACCTGTTGGTTGGCTCCAGGACAACCATTGTGAGCAGGGTTAAAAGGATGGATGTCTGGGTATCCCACTTCGCATTCCAATTGTCTCCAAGCAACAAGACAGTTTAGATCTGCTTGATCTGGGGGAGCAACCGAGGAGGCCTATTTTAAATGGTCTCGCCCTTGGTGTGTCCTAATATGATTTTGTGTCTATGGAGACCTTGGAATGAAGTGGTGGCACTGGGGCCCTGAAGGGTTCTCTTAAAGAGGGGTTTTCACACATCTCCATCATGCAAGTTTCCCATGTGTAGATGAGATTTGTTCTGATGGGTGAGTCAAGAAACAGGCATATGCTGTTATTGAAATCCAGGCCTCTGAGGAGTGTTGTCTGGAAAACAAATCAATGGATCCGATAGGTGCCTAGGGGCCTCTTCATTCCTTTTTACGTCTGGGGACATCATTCTACCGGTCTGAGTGCCGGTAGGTGCTCAGATGGGCCCAGATTGCCCCTGTTTGTCCTTGGAAGACACAAATATTGGGATGGCCCAAGGACTTTGGATGTTTATACTCTTAGAAGGGTTGTGGGCATTGGAGTGGGCACATACAATTCCCTTGGAGAGGGCAAGCACAGTCGTCAGGTTTGGCTCCAGGGTCCTGAGCCTGTAGGGTGTGTAGGCCAGGGCTGTTTGGACAGTTGTCTGAAAACACAAACTCGGATTATGTTTTGGGTCATAGGTATGGCAGGAATGATCTACAGAACATGAGGAGATCTCTTTGGGATATGAAAAAAGGGCGAGAGTGAGGCTCTTGCTCAAGTTTTTGTCTCTGGATATCGTGTAACTCATGGCCGTGAAATTTTCGGGTGACTTCATGGGAAATGGACGAGTCTTATTCTCTGGGGGTTTGGCCCCGATCAAAGAGTTTGGGGTCATTCTGTGGGATGGAAGATGTCCGTTGCTCTGTTGTTGTTGATTTGTTTTGTTTTTTTTTTTTTTTCAACCTCAGGTATACCACCAAATGAGGGATTCCAGAGTAGAGCCCTGGGGAGGGGCGACTGGACAACCGGAAATCTGGTTAAAAATTGGGGCCTAGAGACATGTCAAGCCCATTATAACATCTAATCGTCCAGCCACTGAGAGGACGTACTAGAGGACAGGAATCACGCTGAGGGTCACAATGCGTGTTTATGCCCTCGTTGCACTCAAAAATCGGCGGGGCCTCAGGGTGAAGGCTGGTTTCTCCTACACTGAACGTTGGACAACATGCCAACCACAAGGTTTCTTGCCATGGGTAAGGAAGAGTTCTGATTTCTGAATTACAGTCATCCCTGGGCAGTGATTGGAGATAAGATCTAGGTTCTGAAGCCTGAAAACTGAGGTAGAGAAGAGATGATGACATAAGGCCATGGCGGGTCTGTTGTGCCCAGTGTGAGGTCAGCTGTCTGGGTGTTGGTCACGAGGTCCGGGCTCAGGTTGACAGACAGTGCATTAGTGCCCAGGTTAGACTATATATTTTGGGTGCATTCGAGTGCCGTGTAGGTTCTTATCTGAAGAACTCTTCAAAATATGAAGAGTGAGCGAGTCTGAGGCGCATGCTCAGGCTTTTGTGTCTGGATTTTGTATCAGCGATGGCAGTGGACTGTTGGGGAGGCCTCATGGGCCATGGACGAATCTTGCTCTCTGTGGACTGGCCCGATCCCAATTGTTTTCCGTCAATCTGTGGGATGGGAGGACTCCTTTCATGTTTGTGACCTCAGGTGTCCCACCAAAAGAGGAATTCCAAAGCAGAGCCCTGGGGAAGAGTGAAGGGACAACCCAAACTATGGTTAAAAATTGGGGCCTAGGGGCATGGCAAGCCCAATATGCTGTCTCTCCATCCAGCCACTGAGAGGCCTTACCTCAGGACTGGGCTCAGGCTGAGGGTCACAATGTGTGTTTGTGACCAATATGGCCGGAATCATGGACGGGGCCTCATGGGCCACACTGGTTTCAACTACACTGAACCTTGGACTACATGACGACCACAAGGTTTCTTTCCATGGGGAAAGAGTTCTGATTTCTGCATCATTTTCAAACCTGGGCCGTGATTGGAGATAAGGTCTAGGTTCTGAAACCTGAAAACCGAGGTTGACAAGAGATGACGACCTAAGGCCATGATGGGTCCGATATGCTCAGTGTGCCGCCAGCTGTCTGGGTGGGGCCAGGAGGTCCAGGATCATGCTGTGTCAGAAAGGGCATTAGAGCCCAGGTCAGCCTATATATTTGGGTTACAGACGAATGCCGTGCCCCGTTGATCCTCATTTGGGGTTCCTGGGTAGCCCCAGAAAGCAATGTTTTTCTTCTGGAGGGCAGGCAGAGTGCTGGATTGTCGTTCTGGATTGCCAAACTGGAGGGCTTGTGGGCCAGTAGTCTGAGGACGGAAGTCTGAGAACCCAAGCTAGGCCTAGGTTTCTTGTTGAGGAAATGCAGGCACAATCTACAGACCTGAATCGAGATCTCGTGTATCTGAAGTCAGGGCGAGGATCAGACGATCGCTCAGGTTGGACATTCTCTCCCTGATGCCCCTTCATGAAGGGGGGGGTGGATCATGAGGCCATGGGGGTGAGAAGCTCCCACCTGCAAAGATTCTTCTGTAGGACAACTGAGACCTGTTGCTTGGATCCAGGCCAACTTTTCCGAGCAGGGTTTTAAGGATGGATGACTGGGTAGCCCACCTCGCATTCCAATTGTCTCCAAGCAACAAGACAGGTTAGATCTGCTAGATCTGGGGGATCAACCGAGGAGGCTGATTTGAAATGGACTCTCCCGTGGATGTGTCCTAATATGATTTTGTGTCTATGGAGACCTTGGAATGAAGCGGTGGCACTCGGGCCCTGAAGGGTTCTCCTAAATAGAGGCTTTCACACAGCTCCATCGTGCAAGTTTCCCATGTGTAGATGAGATTTGTTCTGATGGGTGATTCAAGAAACAGGCATATGCTGTTATTGAAATCCAGGTCGTCAGGTTTGGCCCAGCGGCCTGAGCCTGTAGGGTGTGTAGGCCAGGGCTGTTTGGACAGTTGTCTGAAAACACAAACTCGGCTTATGTTTCGGGTCATAAGTATGGCAGGACTGATCTACAGACCATGAGGCGACCATGGGGCCAGGAGGTCCTTGCTCAGGCTGTGTCAGAAAGGGCATTAGTGCCCAGGTCAGCCTATATATTTGGGGTACAGCCGAATGGTGTGCAGGTTGATCCTCATTTGGGGTTTCTTGGTAGCCCCAGATGGCAATGTTTTTCTTATGTACGGCAGGCAGAGTGCTGCATTGTAGTTCTGGATTGACAAATTGGAGGGCTTGTGGGCAAGTAGACTGAGGACGGAAGTCTGAGAAACCAATCTAGGCCTAGGTTTCTGAGTGAGGATATGGCAGGCACAATCTACGGACCTGAATCGAGATCTCGTGCGTCTGAAGTCAGGGCGAGGATTAGACGATCACTCAGGTTGGACATTCTCTCCCTGATGCCCCTTCTTGAAGGTGGGGTGGATCACGAGGACATGGGGGTTTTCCCACGATGGGAGTTTTGAGAAGCTCCCAACTGCAAAGATTCTTCTGCAGGACATTTGAGACCTGTTGGTTGGCTCCAGGACAACCATTGTGAGCAGGGTTAAAAGGATGGATGTCTGGGTATCCCACCTCGCATTCCAATTGTCTCCAAGCAACAAGACAGTTTAGATCTGCTTGATCTGGGGGAACAACCGAGGAGGCCTATTTTAAATGGTCTCGCCCTTGGTGTGTCCTAATATGATTTTGTGTCTATGGAGACCTTGGAATGAAGTGGTGGCACTGGGGCCCAGAAGGGTTCTCTTAAAGAGGGGTTTTCACACATCTCCATCATGCAAGTTTCCCATGTATAGATGAGATTTGTTCTGATGGGTGAGTCAAGAAACAGGCATATGCTGTTATTGAAATCCAGGCCTCTGAGGAGTGTTGTCTGGAAAACAAATCAATGGATCCGATAGGTGCCTAGGGGCCTCTTCATTCCTTTTTACGTCTGGGGACATCATTCTACCGGTCTGAGTGCCGGTAGGTGCTCAGATGGGCCCAGATTGCCCCTGTTTGTCCTTGGAAGACACAAATATTGGGATGGCCCAAGGACTTTGGATGTTTATACTCTTAGAAGGGTTGTGGGCATTGGAGTGGGCACATACAATTCCCTTGGAGAGGGCAAGCACAGTCGTCAGGTTTGGCTCCAGGGTCCTGAGCCTGTAGGGTGTGTAGGCCAGGGCTGTTTGGACAGTTGTCTGAAAACACAAACTCGGATTATGTTTTGGGTCATAGGTATGGCAGGAATGATCTACAGAACATGAGGAGAACTTTTTGGGATATGAAAAAAGGGCGAGAGTGAGGCTCTTGCTCAAGTTTTTGTCTCTGGATATCGTGTAACTCATGGCCGTGAAATTTTCGGGTGACTTCATGGGAAATGGACGAGTCTTATTCTCTGGGGGTTTGGCCCCGACCAAAGAGTTTGGGGTCATTCTGTGGGATGGAAGATGTCCGTTGCTCTGTTGTTGTTGATTTGTTTTGTTTTTTTTTTTTTTTTTTTTCACCTCAGGTATACCACCAAATGAGGGATTCCAGAGTAGAGCCCTGGGGAGGGGCGACTGGACAACCGGAAATCTGGTTAAAAATTGGGGCCTAGAGACATGTCAAGCCCATTATAACATCTAATCGTCCAGCCACTGAGAGGACGTACTAGAGGACAGGAATCACGCTGAGGGTCACAATGCGTGTTTATGCCCTCGTTGCACTCAAAAATCGGCGGGGCCTCAGGGTGAAGGCTGGTTTCTCCTACACTGAACGTTGGACAACATGCCAACCACAAGGTTTCTTGCCATGGGTAAGGAAGAGTTCTGATTTCTGAATTACAGTCATCCCTGGGCAGTGATTGGAGATAAGATCTAGGTTCTGAAGCCTGAAAACTGAGGTAGAGAAGAGATGATGACATAAGGCCATGGCGGGTCTGTTGTGCCCAGTGTGAGGTCAGCTGTCTGGGTGTTGGTCACGAGGTCCGGGCTCAGGTTGACAGACAGTGCATTAGTGCCCAGGTTAGACTATATATTTTGGGTGCATTCGAGTGCCGTGTAGGTTCTTATCTGAAGAACTCTTCAAAATATGAAGAGTGAGCGAGTCTGAGGCGCATGCTCAGGCTTTTGTGTCTGGATTTTGTATCAGCGATGGCAGTGGACTGTTGGGGAGGCCTCATGGGCCATGGACGAATCTTGCTCTCTGTGGACTGGCCCGATCCCAATTGTTTTCCGTCAATCTGTGGGATGGGAGGACTCCTTTCATATTTGTGACCTCAGGTGTCCCACCAAAAGAGGAATTCCAAAGCAGAGCCCTGGGGAAGAGTGAAGGGACAACCCGAACTATGGTTAAAAAGTGGGGCCTAGGGGCATGGCAAGCCCAATATGCTGTCTCTCCATCCAGCCACTGAGAGGCCTTACCTGAGTACTGGGCTCAGGCTGAGGGTCACAATTTGTGTTTGTGACCAATGTGGCCCTCAAGTATGGGCGGAGCCTCATTGGCCACACTGGTTTCAACTACACTGTACCTTGGACAACATGCCAACCACAAGGTTTCTTGCCATGGGGAAATAGTTCTCATTTCTGCATTATTTTCAAACCCGAGCCATGATTGGAGATAAGGTCTAGGTTCTGATGCCTGAAAACCGAGGTTGAGAAGAGATGACGACCTAAGGCCATGGTGGGTCCGATGTGCTCAGTGTGCGGCCAGCTGTCTGGGTGGGGCCAGGAGGTCCAGGATCAAGCTGTGTCAGAAAGGGCATTAGTGCCTAGGTCAGCCTATATATTTAGGTTACAGCCGAATTGCGTGACCCGTTGATCCTCATTTGGGGTTCCTGTGTAGCCGCAGAGGGCAATCGTTTTCTTCTGGAGGGCAGGCAGAGAGCTGCATTGTAGTTCTGGAGTGCCAAACTGGAGGGCTTGTGGGCCAGTAGTCTGAGGACGGAAGTCTGAGAAACCAAGCTAGGCCTAGGTATCTGGGTGAGGATATGGCAGGCACAATCTACAGACCTGAATCGAGATCTCGTGCATTTGAAGTCAGTGCGAGGATCAGACGATCGCTCAGGTTAGACATTCTATCCCTGATGGCCCCTTCTTGAAGGGGGGGTGGATCATGAGGCCATTGGGCTTTTCCCACGATGGGAGTTGTGAGAAGCTCCCCACTGCAAAGATTCTTCTGCAGGACAACTGACCTGTTGGTTGGCTCCAGGTCAACGATTCCGAGCAGGGTTCTAAGGATGGATGGCTGGGTAGCCCAACTCGCATTCCAATTGTCTCTAAGCAACAAGACAGGTTAGATCTGCTGGATCTGGGGGAGCAACCGAGGAGGTTGAGTTGAAATGGACGCTCCCGTGGATGTGTCCTAATATGATATTGTGTCTACGGAGACCTTGGAATGAAGCGGTGGTACTGGGGCCCTGAAGGGTTGTCCTAAAGAGAGGCTTTCACACAGCTCGATCGTGCAAGTTTCCCATGTGTAGATGAGATTTGTTCTGATGGGTGAGTCAAGAAACAGCCCTATGCTGTTATTGAAATCCAGGACTCTGAGGAGAGATGCCTGGAAAACAAAGCATTGGATCCGATAGGTGCCTAGGGGCCTGTTCGTTTCTTTTTACCTCTGGGACAACAGTCTACGGGTCTGAGTGCAGATAGGTGTTCAGATGCGCCCTGATTGCCCCTGTTTGTCCTGGGAAGCTCCAAATATTGGGATAGCCTCAGGGACTTTGGAGGTTTATCCTATTAGTAGGGTTGTGGCCATTGGAATGGGCACATACTATTCAACTGGAGAGGGCAAGCACAGTCGTCAGGTTTGGCTCCAGAGGCCTGAGCCTGTAGGGTGTGTAGGCCAGGGCTGTTTGGAGAGTTGTCTGAAATCACGAGCTCGGCTTATTTTTCGGGTCATAGGAATGGCAGGACTGATCTACAGACCACGAGGAGAACACTTCGGGAAATGAAAATGGGCGAGTGTGAGGCTCTTGCTCAAGTTTTTGTCTCAGGATATCGTGTCACTCATGGTCGTGAAATTTCCGGGTGACTTCATGGAAAATGGGCGAGTCTTACTCTCTGGGGGTTTGGCCCCGTCCAAAGAGTTTGGGGTCATTCTGTGGGATGGAAGAAGTCCGTTGTTTTGTTGCTGTTGATTTGTTTTATTTTGTTTTTCAATCTCAGTTGTCCCACCAAATGAGTGATTCCAGAGTAGAGCCCTGGGGAGGGGCGACGGGACAACGAGAAATCTGGTTAAAAATTGGGGCCTAGGGACATGTCAAGCCCATTATGACTTCTAATGGTCCAGCCACTGAGAGGACATACTAGAGGACAGGACTCACGCTGAGGGTCACAATGCGTGTTTTTGCCCTCGTCGCACTCAAGAATGACGGGGCCTCAGGGTGAATGCTGGGTTCTCCTACACTGAATGTTGGACAACATGCCAACCACAAGATTTCTTGCCATGGGGAAAGAGTTCTGATTTCTGCATCATTTTCAAACCCGGGCCGTGATTGGAGATAAGGTCTAGGTTCAGAAGCCTGAAAACCGAGGTTGAGAAGAGATGACGACCTAAGGCCATGAGGGGTCCAATGTGCTCAGTGTGCGGCCAGCTGTCTGGGTGGGGCCAGGAGGTCCAGGATCAGGCTGTGTCAGAAAGGGCATTAATGCCCAGGTCAGCCTATATATTTGGGGTACAGACGAATGGCGTGCCCCGTTGAACCTCATTTGGGGTTTCTGGGTAGCCCCAGAGGGCAATGTTTTTCTTCTGGAGGGCAGGCAGAGTGCTGCATTGTAGTTCTGGATTGCAAAACTGGAGGGCTTGTGGGCCAGTAGTCTGAGGACGGTTTCTGACAACCCAAGCTAGGCCTAGGATTCCGGGTGAGGATATGGCAGGCACAATCTACAGACCTGAATCGAGATCTCGTGCATCTGAAGTGTGGGCGAGGATCAGATGATCGCTCAGGTTGGACAGTCTGTCCCTAATGGCCCCTTCTTGAAGGGGGGGTTTATCACGAGGCCATGGGTGTTTTCCCACGATGGGAGTTGTGAGAAGCTCCCAACTGCAAAGATTCTTCTGCAGGACAATCGAGACCTGTTGGTTGGCTCCAGGACAACGATTCGGTGCAGGGTTCTAAGGATGGATGGCTGGGTAGCACAACTCGCATTCCAATTTTCTCCAAGCAACAAGACAGGTTAGATCTGCTGGATCTGGCGGAGCAACCGAGGAAGCTGAGTTGAAATGGACTCTCCCGTGGATGTGTCCTAATATGATTTTGTGTCTATGGAGACCTTGGAATGAAGCGGTGGCACTGGTGCCCTGAAGGGTTCTCCTAAAGAGAGGCTTTCACACAGCTCCATCGTGCAAGTTTCCCGTGTGTAGACGAGATTTGTTCTGATGGGTGAGTCAAGAAACAACCATATGCTGTTATTGAAATCCAGGCCTCTGAGGAGAGATGCCTGGAAACCAAAGCAATGGATCCGATAGGTGCCTAGGGGCCTCTTCGTACCTTTTTACCTCTGGGGCCATCAGTCTACGGGTCTGAGCGCCGGTAGGTGCTCAGATGGGCCCAGATTGGCCCTGTTTGTCCTGGGAAGCCACAAATATTGGGATGGCCTCAGGGACTTTGGAGGTTTATCCTATTAGAAGGGTTGTGGCCATTGGAGTGGGCACATACAATTCCCTTGGAGAGGGCAAGCACAGTCGTCAGGTTTGGCTCCAGGGGCCTGAGCCTGTAGGGTGTGTAGGCCAGGGCTGTTTGGACAGTTGTCTGAAAACACAAACTCGGCTTATGATTCGGGTCATAGGTAAGACAGGAATGATCTACAGACCATGAGGAGAATTCATCGGGATATGAAAAAAGAGCGAGTGTGAGGCCTAGCTCAAGTTTTTATCTCTGGATATCGTGTCACTCATGGTCGTGAAAATTCGGGGTGACTTCAGGGGAAATGGATGAGTCTTATTCTCTGGGGGTTTGGCCCCGTCCAAAGACTTTGCGGTCATTCTGTGGGTTGGAAAAAGTCAGTTGCTCTGTTGTTGTTGGTTTGTTTTGATTTGTTTTACAAACTCAGGTGTCCCACCAATGAAGGATTCCAGAGTTGATCCCTGGGGAGGGGCGACTGGACAACCAGAAATCTCGTTAAAAATTGGGGCCTAGGGACATGTCAAGCCCATTATGACATCTAATGATCCAGCCACTGAGAGGACGTACTAGAGGACAGGACTCACGCTGAGGGTCACAATGCGTGTTTATGCCCTCGTCGCACTCAAGAATGGGCGTGGCCTCAGGGTGAATGCTGGTTTCTCCTACACTGAACATTGGACAACATGCCATCCACAAGGTTTCTTCCCATGGGTAAGGAAGAATTCTGATTTCTGCATCACAGTGAACCGTGGGCAGTGATTGGAGATAAGGTCTAGGTTCTGAAGCCTGAAAACTGAGGTAGGGAAGGGATGATGACCTAAGGTCATGGCGGGTCTGTTGGGATCAGTGTGTGGTCAGATGTCTGGGTGTTGGTCACGAGGTTCTGGCTCAGGTTGTCAGACAGTGCATTAGTGCCCAGGTTAGACTATATATTTTGGGTGCATTCGAGTGCCGTCTAGGTTCTTATCTGAAGAACTCTTCAGGATATGAAGAATGAGCGAGTCTGAGGTGCGTGCTCAGGCTTTTGTATCTGGATTTTGTATCAGCGATGGCCGTGGAATGTTGGGGAGGCCTCATGGGCAATGGACGAATATTATTCTCTGTAGACTTGGCCCGATCCCAATTGTTTTCTGTCAATCTGTGGTATGGGAGGACTCCTTTCAAGTTTGTTACCTCAGGTGTCCCAACAAAAGAGTAATTCCAAAGCAGAGCCCTGGGGAAGAGTGAAGGGACAACCCGAACTATGGTTAAAATTTGGGGCCTAGGGGCATGGCAAGCCCAATATGCTGTGTCTCCATCCAGCCACTGAGAAGCCTTACCTGAGAACTGGGCTCAGGCTGAGTGTCACAATGTGTGTTTGTGACCAATGTGGCCGGCAAGCATAGGCGGGGCCTCATGGGCCACACTGGTTTCAACTACACTGAACGTTGGACAACATGCCAACCATAAGGTTTCTTGCCATGGGGAAATATTTCTGATTTCTGCATCATTTTCAAACCCGAGCCATGATTGGAGATAAGGTCTAGGTTCTGAAGCCTGAAAACCGAGGTTGAGACGAGATGACTACCAAAGGCCATGAGGGGTCCGATGTGCACAGTGTGCGACCTGCTGTCTGGGTAGGGCCAGGAGTTCCTGGATCAGGCTGTGACAGAAAGGGCATTAGTGCCCAGATCAGCCTATATATTTGGGGTACAGCCGAAAGGCGTGCCCCGTTGATCCTCATTTGGGGTTACTGGGTAGCCCCAGAGGGCAATGTTTTTCTTCTGGAGGGCAGGCAGAGTGGTGCATTGTAGTTCTGGATTGCGAAACAGGAGGGCTTGTGGGCCAGTAGTCTGAGGACGGAATGCTGAGAACCCAAGCTAGGCCTAGGATTCCGGGTGAGGATATGGCAGGCACAATCTACAGACCTGAATCGAGATCTCGAGCATCTGAAGTGTGGGCGAGGATCAGAATATCGCTCAGGTTGGACAGTCAGTCCCTAATGGCCCCTTCTTGAAGGGGGGGTGTATCACGAGGCCATGGGTGTTTTCCCACGATGGGAGTTGTGAGAAGCTTCCAACTGCAAAGATTATTCTGCAGGACAATTGAGACCTGTTGGTTGGCTTAGGACAATGATTTCGAGCAGGGTTCTAAGGATGGATGGCTGGGTAGCCCACCTCGCATTCCAATTGTCTCCAAGCAACAAGACAGGTTAGATCTGCTGGATCTGGGGGAGCATCCGAGGAGGCTGATTTGAAATGGACTCTCACGTGGATGTGTCCCTATGTGATTTTGTGTCTATGGAGACCTTGGAATGAAGCGGTGGCACTGGGGCCCTGAAGGGTTCTCCTAAAAGCGGCTTTCACACAGCTCCATCGTGCAAGTTTCCCATGTGTAGATGAGATTTGTTCTGATGGGTGATTCAAGAAACAGGCATATGCTGTTATTGAAATCCAGGTCGTCAGGTTTGGCCCAGCGGCCTGAGCCTGTAGGGTGTGTAGGCCAGGGCTGTTTGGACAGTTGTCTGAAAACACAAACTCGGCTTATGTTTCGGGTCATAAGTATGGCAGGACTGATCTACAGACCATGAGGAGAACTCTTTGGGGTATGAAAAAAGGGCGAGTGTGAGGCCCTGCTCATGATTTTGTCTCTGGATTTCATGTCACTCATGGTCGTGAAATTTCCAGGTCACTTGATGGGAAATGTACGAGTATTACTCTCTGAGGGTTTGGACCCGTCCACAGAGTTTGGGGTCATTCTGTGGCATGGATGAAGTGCTTTGCTCTGTTGTTGTTGGTTTGTTTTCTTTTTGTTTTTCAATGTCAGGTGTCCCACCAAATGAGGGATTCCAGAGTAGAGCCCTGGGCGGGGAGATTAGACAACCAGAAATCTGGTTAAAAATTGGGGCCTAGGGACATGTCAAGCCCTTGATGACATCTAATGGTCCAGCCACTGAGAGGATGTACTAGAGGACAGGACTCACGCTGAGGGTCACAATGCGTGATTATGCCCTCGTTGCATTCAAGAATGGGCGGGGCCTCAGGATGAATGCTGGGTTCTCCTACACTGAACGTTGGACAACATGCCAACCACAAGATTTCTTGCCATGGGGAAAGAGTTCTGATTTCTGCATCATTTTCAAACCCGGGCCGTGATTGGAGATAAGGTCTAGGTTCTGAAGCCTGAAAACCGAGGTTGAGAAGAGATGACGACCTAAGGCCATGAGGGGTCCGATGTGCTCAGTGTGCGGCCAGCTGTCTGGGTGGGGCCAGGAGGTCCAGGATCAGGCTGTGTCAGAAAGGGCATTAGTGCCCAGGTCAGCCTATATATTTGGGGTACAGCTGAATGGCGTGCCCTGTTGATCCTCATTTGGGGTTTCTGTGTAGCCCCAGAGGTCAATGTTTTTCGTCTGGAGGGCAGGCAGAGTGCTGCATTGTAGTTCTGGATTGCAACACTGGAGGGCTTGTGGGCCAGTAGTCTGAGGACGGAATTCTGAGAACCCAAGCTAGGCCTGGGGTTCCGGGTGAGGATATGGCAGGCACAATCTACAGACCTGAATCGAGATTTCGTGCATCTGAAGTGTGGGCGAGGATCAGATGATCGCTCAGGTTGGACAGTCTGTCCAAAATGGCCCCTTCTTGAAGCGGGGGTGTCTCACGAGGCCATGGGGTTTTTCCCACGATGGGAGTTGTGAGAAGCTCCCAACTGCAAAGATTCTTCTGCAGGACAATTTTTACCTGTTGGTTGGCTCCAGAACAACGATTCCGAGCAGGGTTCTAAGGATGGATGTCTCGGGAGCCCACCTCGCATTCCAATTGTCTCCAAGCAACAAAACAGGTTAGATCTGCTGTTTCTGCGGGAACAACCGAGGAGTCTGAGTTGAAATGGACTCTCCCGTGGATGTGTCCTAACATGATTTTGTGTCTATGAAGACCTTGGAATGAAGCGGTGGCACTGGGGCCCTGAAGGGTTCTCCTAAAAGCGGCTTTCACACAGCTCCATCGTGCAAGTTTCCCATGTGTAGATGAGATTTGTTCTGATGGGTGAGTCAAGAAACAGGCATATGCTGTTATTGAAATCCAGGCCTCTGAGGAGAGATGCCTGGAAAACAAAGCAATGGATCCGATAGGTGCCTAGGGTCGTGTTCGTTCCTTTTTACCTCTGGGGACATCAGTCTACGGGTCTGAGTGCCGGTAGGTGCTCAGATGGGCCCAGATTGCCCCATTTTTCCTGGGAAGCCACAAATATGGGTTGGCCTCAGGGACTTTGGAGGTTTATACTCTTAGGAGGGTGTGGCCATTGGAATGGGCACAAACAATTCCCTTGGAGAGGGCAGGCACAGTCGACAGGTTTGGCTCCAGGGGCCTGAGCCTGTAGGGTGTGTAGACCTGGGCTGTTTGGACAGTTGTCTGAAAACACAAACTCGGCTTATGATTCGGGTCATAGGTATGGCAGGACTGATCTACAGACCATGAGGAGAACACTTCGGGATATGAAAAAAGGGCGAGTGTGAGGCTCTTGAACAAGTTTTTGTCTCTGTATATCGGGTCACTCATGGTCGTGAAATTTCAGGGTGTCTTCATGGGAAATGGACGAGTCTTACTCTCTGGGGGTTTGGCCCCGTCCAAAGACTTTGGGGTCATTCTGTGGGATGGAAGAAGTCCGTTGCTCTGTTGTTGATTTGTTTTGTTTTGTTTTTCAACCTCAGGTGTCCCAACAAATGAGGGATTCCAGAGTCGAGCCCTGGGGAGGGGCGACGGGACAACCAGAAATCTGGTTAAAAATTGGGGCCTAGGGACATGTCAAGCCCATTATGACATCTAATGGTCCAGCCACTGAGAGGACGTACTAGAGGACAGGCTCACGCTGAGGGTCACAATGCGTGTTTATGCCCTCATCGCATTCAAGAATGGGCGGGGCCGCAGGGTGAATGCTAGTTTCTCCTACACTGAACGTTGCACAACATGCCAACCACAAGTTTCCTTGCCATGGGTAAGTAAGAGTTCTGATTCTGCATCACAGTCACCCCTGGGCAGTGATTGGAGATAAGGTCTAGGTTCTGAATACTGAAAACTGATGTAGGGAAGAGATGATGACCTAAGGCCTTGGCGGGTCTGTTGTACTCAGTGTGTGGTCAGCTGTCTGGGTGTTGTTCACGAGGTCCGGGCTCAGGTTGTCAGACAGTGCATTAGTGCCCAGGTTAGAGTATATATTTTGGGTGCATTCGAGTGCCGTGTAGGTTCTTATCTGAAGAACTCTTAAGGATATGTAGAATGAGCGAGTCTGAGGCGCGTGCTCAGGCTTTTGTCTCTGGATTTTGTATCAGCGATGGCCGTGGAATGTTGGGGAGGCCACATGGGCAATGGACGAATCTTGTTCTCTGTGGACTTGGCCCGATCCCAATTGTATTTCGTCAATCTGTGGGATGGGAGGACTCCTTTCAGGTTTGTTACCTCAGGTGTCCCAACAAAAGAAGAATTCCAAAGCAGAGCCCTGGGGAAGAGTGAAGGGACAACCCGAACTATGGTTAAAAATTGGGGCCTAGGGGCATGGCAAGCCCAATATGCTGTCTCTCCATCCAGCCACTGAGAAGCCTTACCTGAGAACTGGGCTCAGGCTGAGGGTCACAATGTGTGTTTATGACCAATGTGGCCCACAAGAATGGGCCGGGCCTCATGGGCCACACTGGTTTCAACTTCACTGAACCTTGGACAACATGCCAACCATAAGTTTTCTTGCCATGGGGAAAGAGTTCTGATTTCTGCATCATTTTCAAACCAAGGCATGATTGGAGATAAGGTCTAGGTTCTGATGCCTGAAAACCGAGGTTGAGAAGAGATGACGACCTAAGGCCATGAGGGGTCCGATGTGCTCAGTGTGCGGCCAGCTGTCTGGGTGGGGCCAGGAGGTCCAGGATCAGGCTGTGTCAGAAAGGGCATTAGAGCCCAGGTCAGCCTATATATTTGGGGTACAGCCGAATGGCGTGCCCCGTTGTTCCTCATTTGGGGTTTCTGGGTAGCCCCAGAGGGCAATGTTTTTCTTCTGGAGGGCAGGCAGAGTGCTGAATTGTAGTTCTGGATTGCAAAACAGGAGGGCTTGTGGGCCAGTAGTCTGAGGACGGTTTCTGAGAACCCAAGCTAGGCCTAGGATTCCGGGTGAGGATATGGCAGGCACAATCTACAGATCTGAATCGAGATCTCGTGCATCGGAAGTGTGTGCGAGGATCCGATGATGGCTCAGGTTGGACAGTCTGTCCCTAATGGCCCCTTCCTGAAGGGGGGTGTATCACGAGGCCATGGGTGTTTTCCCACGATGGGAGTTGTGAGAATCTCCCAACTGCAAAGATTCTTCTGCAGGACAATTGAGACCTGTTGGTTCGCTCCAGGACAACGATTCCGAGCAGGGTTCTAAGGATGGATGGCTGGGTAGCGCAACTCGCATTCCAATTTTCTGCAAGCAACAAGACAGGTTAGATCTGCTGGATCTGGCGGAGCAACTGAGGAGGCTGAGTTGAAATGGACTCTCCTGTGGGTGTGTCCTAATATGATTTTGTGTCTATGGAGACCTTGGAATGAAGCGGTGGCACTGGGGCCCTGAAGGTTTCTCCTAAAGAGAGGCTTTCACACAGATCCATCGTGCAAGTTTCCCGTGTGTAGACGAGATTTGTTCTGATGGGTGAGGCAAGAAACAGCCATATGCTGTTATTGAAATCCAGGCCTCTGAGGAGAGATGCCTGGAAACCAAAGCAATGGATCTGATAGGTGCCTAGGGGCCTCTTCGTACCTTTGTTAACTCTGGGGCCATCAGTCTACGGGTCTGAGTGCCGGTAGGTGCTCAGATGGGCCCAGATTGCCCCTGTTTGTCCTGGGAAGCCACAAATATTGGGATGGCCTCAGGGACTTTGGAGGTTTATCCTATTAGAAGGGTTGTGGCCATTGGAGTGGGCACAACAATTCCCTTGGAGAGGGCAAGCACAGTCGTCCGGTTTGGCTCCAGGGGCCTGAGCCTGTAGGGTGTGTAGGCCAGGGCTGTTTGGACAGTTGTCTGAAAACACAAACTCGGCTTATGATTCGGGTCATAGGTATGGCAGGACTGATCTACAGACCATGAGGAGAATTCATCGGGATATGAAAAAAGGGCGAGTGTGAGGCTCTAGCTCAAGTTTTTATCTCTGGATATCGTGTCACTCATGGTCGTGAAATTTCGGGCTGACTTCATGGGAAATGAATGAGTCTTATTCTCTGGGGGTTTGGCCCCGTCCAAAGACTTTGCAGTCATTCTGTGGGTTGGAAGAAGTCCGTTACTCTGTTGTTGTTGGTTTGTTTTGTTTTGTTTTTCAAACTCAGGTGTCCCACCAAATGAAGGATTCCAGAGTCGAGCCCTGGGGAGGGGCGACTGGACAACCAGAAATCTGGTTAAAAATTGGGGCCTAGGGACATGTCAAACCCATTATGACATCTAATGGTCCAGCCACTGAGAGGACGTACTAGAGGACAGGACTCACGCTGAGGGTCACAATGCGTGTTTATGCCCTCGTCGCACTCAAGAATGGGCGGGGCGTCAGGGTGACGGCTGGTTTCTCCTACACTGAACGTTGGACAACATGCCAACCACAAGATTTCTTGCCATGGGGAAAGAGTTCTGATTTCTGCATCATTTTCAAACCCGGGCCGTGATTGGAGATAAGGTCTAGGTTCAGAAGCCTGAAAACCGAGGTTGAGAAGAGATGACGACCTAAGGCCATGAGGGGTCCGATGTGCTCAGTGTGCGGCCAGCTGTCTGGGTGGGGCCAGGAGGTCCAGGATCAGGCTGTGTCAGAAAGGGCATTAGTGCCCAGGTCAGCCTATATATTTGGGGTACAGCCGAATGGAGTGCCAGGTTGATCCTCATTTGGGGTTTCTGGGTAGCCCCAGAGGGCAATGTTTTTCTTCTGGAGGGCAGGCAGAGTGCTGCATTGTAGTTCTGGATTGCAAAAATGGAGGGCTTGTGGGCCAGTAGTCTGAGGACGGTTTCTGAGAACGCAAGCTAGGCCCAGGATCCCGGGTGAGGATATGGCAGGCACAATCTACAGACCTGAATCGAGATCTCATGCATCTGAAGTGTGGGCGAGGATCCGATGATCGCTCAGTTTGGACAGTCTGTCCCTAATGGCCCCTTCTTGAAGGGGGGGTGTATCACGAGGCCATGGGTGTTTTCCCACGATGGGTGTTGTGAGAATCTCCCAACTGCAAAGATTCTTCTGCAGGACAATTGAGACCTGTTGGTTGGCTCCAGGACAACGATTCCGAGCAGGGTTCTAAGGATGGATGGGTGGGTAGCGCAACTCGCATTCCAATTTTCTCCAAGCAACAAGACAGGTTAGATCTGCTGGATCTGGCGGAGCAACCGAGGAGGCTGAGTTGAATCGGACTCTCCCGTGGATGTGTCCTAATAAGATTTTGTGTCTATGGAGACCTTAGAAAGAAGCGGTGGCACTGGGGCCCTGAAGGGTTCTCCTAAAGAGAGGCTTTCACACAGATCCTTCGTGCAAGATTCCCGTGTGTAGACGAGATTTGTTCTGATGGGTGAGTCAAAAAACAGCCATATGCTGTTATTGAAATCCAGGCCTCTGAGGAGAGATGCCTGGAAACCAAAGCAATGGATCCGATAGGTGCCTAGGGGCCTCTTCGTACCTTTTTACCTCTGGGGCCATCAGTCTACGGGTCTGAGTGCCGGTAGGTGCTCAGATGGGCCCAGATTGCCCCTGTTTGTCCTGGGAAGCCTCAAATATTGGGATGGCCTCAGGGATTTTGAGGTTTATCCTATTAGAAGGGTTGTGGCCATTGGATTGGGCACATACAATTCCCTTGGAGAGGGCAATCACAGTCGTCAGGTTTGGCTCCAGGGGCCTGAGCCTGTAGGGATTGTAGGCTAGGGCTGTTTGGACAGTTGTCTGAAAACACAAACTCGGCTTATGATTCGGGTCATAGGTATGGCAGGACTGATCTACAGACCATGAGGAGAATTCATTGGGATATGAAAAAAGGGCGAGTGTGAGGCTCTAGTTCAAATTTTTATCTCTGGATATCGTGTCACTCATGGTCGTGAAATTTCGGGGTGACTTCATGGGAAATGGATGAGTCTTATTCTCTAGGGTTTTGGCTCCCTCCAAAGACTTTGCGGTCATTCTGTGGGTTGGAAGAAGTCCGTTGCTCTGTTGTTGTTGGTTTGTTTTGTTTTGTTTTTCAAACTCAGGTGTCCCACCAAAAGAAGGATTCCAGAGTCGAGCCCTGGGGAGTGGCAACTGGACAACCAGAAATCTGGTTAAAAATTGGGGCCTAGGGACATGTCAAGCCCATTATGACATCTAATGGTCCAGCCACTGAGAGGACGTACTAGAGGACAGGACTCACGCTGAGGGTCACAATACGTATTTATGCCCTCGTCGCACTTAAGAATGGGCGTGGCCGCAGGGTGAATGCTGGTTTCTCCTACACTGAACGTTGGACAACATGCCATCCACAAGGTTTCTTGCCATGGATAACGAAGAATTCTAATTTCTGCTTCACAGTGAACCTTGGGCAGTGATTGGAGATAAGGTTTAGGTTCTGAAGCCTGAAAAATGAGGTAGGGAAGAGATGATGACCTAAGGCCATGGCGGGTCTGTTGTACTCAGTGTGTGGTCAGCTGTCTGGGTGTTGTTCACGAGGTCCGGGCTCAGGTTGTCAGACAGTGCATTAGTGCCCAGGTTAGACTATATATTTTGGGTGCATTCGAGTGCCGTGTAGGTTCTTATCTGAAGAACTCTTCAGGATATGAAGAATGAGCGAGTCTGAGGTGCGTGCTCAGGCTTTTGTATCTGGATTTTGTATCAGAGTTGGCCGTGGAATGTTGGGGAGGCCTCATGGGCAATGGACGAATCTTATTCTCTGTATACTTGGCCCGATCCCAATTGTTTTCTGTCAATCTGTGGGATGGGAGGACTCCTTTCAGGTTTGTTACCTCAGGTGTCCCAAAAAAAGAGGAATTCCAAAGCAGAGCCCTGGGGAAGAGTGAAGGGACAACCCAAACTATGGTTAAAATTTGGGGCCTAGGGGCATGGCAAGCCCAATATGCTGTCTCTCCATCCAGCCACTAAGAAGCCTTGGAATTAAGCGGTGGCACTGGGGCCCTGAATGGTTCTCCTAAAGAGAGGCTTTCACACAGCTCCACCGTGCAAGTTTCCCATGTGTAGATGAGATTTGTTCTGATGGGTGAGTCAAGAAACAGGCATATGCTGTTATTGAAATCCAGGCCTCTGAGGAGAGATGCCTGGAAAACAAAGCAATGGATCCGATAGGTGCCTAGGGTCGTGTTCGTTCCTTTTTACCTCTGGGGACATCAGTCTACGGGTCTGAGTGCCGGTAGGTGCTCAGATGGGCCCAGATTGCCCCATTTGTCCTGGGAAGCCACAAATATTGGGTTGGCCTCAGGGACTTTGGAGGTTTATACTCTTAGGAGGGTTTGGCCATTGGAATGGGCACATACAATTCCCTTGGAGAGGGCAAGCACAGTCGTCAGGTTTGGCTCCACGGGCCTGAGCCTGTAGGGTGTGTAGGCCTGAGCTGTTTGGACAGTTGTTTGAAAACACTAACTTGGCTTATGTTTCGGGTCATAGGTATGGCAGGACTGATCTACAGACCATGAGGAGAACACTTCGGGATATGAAAAAAGGGCGAGTGTGAGGCTCTTTGAGAAATTTTTGTCTCTGTATATCGTATCACTCATGGTCGTGAAATTTCTGGGTGTTTCATGGGTAATGGACGAGTCTTACTCTCTTTGGGTTTGGCCCCGTCCATAGACTTTGGGGTCATTCTGTGGGATGGAAGAAGTCCGTTGCTCTGTTGTTGATTTGTTTTGTTTTGTTTTTCAACCTCAGGTGTCCCAACAAATGAGGGATTCCAGAGTCGAGCCCTGGGGAGGGGCGACTGGACAACCAGAAATCTGGTTAAAAATTGGGGCCTAGGGACATGTCAAGCCCATTATGACACCAAATTGTCCAGCCACTGAGAGGATTTACTAGAGGTCAGGACTCATGGTGAGGGTCACAATGCGTGTTTATGCCCTCGTTGCACTCAAGAATGGGCGTGGCCTCAAGTTGAATGCTGGTTTCTCCTACACTGAACGTTGGACAACCTGCCAACCACAAGGTTTCTTGCCATGGGTAAGCAGGAGTTCTGATTTCTGCATCACAATCACCCCTGAGCAGTGATTTGAGATAAGGTCTAGGTTCTGCAGCCTGAAAACTGAGGTAGGGCAGATGATGACCTAAGGCCATAGCAGGTCTGATGTGCTCAGTGTGCGGTCAGCTGTCTGGGTGTTGCACAGGAGGTCCCGGCTCAGGTTGTGACAGACAGTGCATTACTGCTCAGGTTAGACTATATAATTTGGGTACATTCGAGTCCCGTGTAGGTTTATTCTCATTTAATGTGCTCGGACAGCTCATTAAGCAATATATTTTTTCTAGAGGGCAGGCAGAGTGCTGCAATGATGGTCCGGAATTGCCAAACGTGTGGGCTTCGGGGCCTGGAGTGTGACGATGGAAGTCTGAGAACACAAGCTAACTTGGGTTTCAGGGCGAGGGCACGGCATGTACACCCTGTAGATCTGAAGCAATATCTCATGCTTCTGAAGTCAGAGCGAGGATCAGACGTTGGCTCAGCTTGGATTTTCTGTTCATGACGGCCCCTTGATGAAGGGAGCGGATTCTCGAGAGTGTGGAAGTTTTCCCACGTTGGGAGTGGTGGTATGCCCCTTCCAATGATTTCTTCTGGGGGACAATTGAGACCTGCTGGACAGCTCCAGGACATCCCATATGGATGAGTCCAGACCAACATTCGAGGATGGATACCTGGGAAGCCCGCCTCCCATTCCAATTGTCTCCTAGCGATAAGACAGTTTAGATCTAATGGCTCTGCGGGAGCAACCGGGGTGGCTGAGTTGAAATGGACTTTCCTGAGGATGGGCCTAATGTATGTTTGTGTCCATGAGGGCCTTAATGGGGCGGTGGCACCGGGATCCTGAAGTATTCTCCTCAGCTTTTGACATAGCTCCCATGCACAATTTTCCTTGTGGAGACGAGTTTTGTTCAGATGGGTGCCTCAGGAAAACCCCAATGCTGGTATTGGAAACCAGGGTTTTGAGGAGACATGCCTGTAAACCAAAGCAATGGATCTGATTTTGGCCTAGGGTCCTGTCTGGTTCAATCTTCTTCTCTGGGGACATCCATCTAGGGTATGAGTGGAGTTAGATGCTCAGCTGGTGACAGACTGACCTTTTTTGTCCCGGGCGACCTATACTATTGGGATGGCCTCAGGGACTTTGGAGGGTTCTCCTAATTTGTATGATTTTGGACAATGGAATGGGCAGAATTCCCATGGATTGGGTAGGCACAGTCCTAATGTGTGGCTCCAGGGTCCCCAGCCTGGATGGTGTGTGGCCCAGGACTTTGAGGATAGAAGTCTGAAAACACAAACTCAGCTTATATTTGGGGACGTAGGTATGGTAGGCCCGATCTACAAACCATTAGAAGACATCTTCAGTATATGAAGATAGTGCGAGTCTGAGGAGCTTGCTCAGGCTTTTGTCTCTGGAGTTTGTTTCAGCGATGGCCATGGAATGTCGAGGAGGCCTCATGGGCCATGGACGAATCTTGCTCTCTGTGGATTTGGCCCAATCCCAATTGTTTTTCATCAATCTTTTGGATGGAGTACTCTTTTCAGGGTTGTTACCTCAGGTGTCCCACCAAAAGAGGAGTTCCAAAGCAGAGCCCTGGGGAAGAGTGAAGGGACAACCCGAACTATTGTTAAAAATTGGGGCCTAGGGGGAGGAGTCAAGATGGCGGAGAAGTAGCAAGCTGAGACTGCTTCAGCTAGCCGGAGATCAGCTAGATAGCTTATCTAAAGATTGCAAACACCTGAAAATCCATCGGCAGATCGAAGAGAAGAAGAACAGCAATTCTGGAAACAGAAAATCAACCACTTTCTGAAAGGTAGGACCGGCGGAGAAGTGAATCCAAAGCGACGGGAAGATAGACCCCGGGGGGAGGGGCCGGCTCCCGGCAAGCGGCGGAGCAACCGCGCACAAAATCAGGACTTTTAAAAGTCTGTTCCGCTGAGGGACATCGCTCCAGAGGCTAAACCGGGGCGAAGCCCACGCGGGGTCAGCGTGGCCTCAGGTCCCGCAGGGTCACAGAAGGATCGGGGGTGTCTGAGTGTCGCAGAGCTTGCGGGTATTGGAACGGGAAAGCCGGCTACAGAGACAGAGCTGACAGTAAGCTCACAGCTCCGTGTTACCTTGAACCGTCGCGCAGGCTCGGTGAGCTCGGAGCGCGGCCGGAGGTCAGGCAGACGGGAGTAACTGGGGCGCTGTTCTCTGAGGGCGCACTGAGGAGTGGGGCCCTGGGCTCTCGGCTCCTCCGGGCCGGAGACCAGGAGGCCGCCATTTGTATTCCCGTCCTCTGGAACTCTACGGAAAGCGCTCAGGGAACAAAAGCTCCTGAAAGCAAACCCGAGCGGATTACTCACCCAGGCCCCGGGTAAGGGCGGTGTAATTCCGCCTGGGGCAAAGACACTTGAGAATCACTACAACAGGCCCCTCCCCCAGAAGATCAACAAGAAATCCAGCCGAGACCAAGTTCACCTACCAAGGAGTGCGGTTTCAATACCAAGGAGAGCAGCAGAATTCCAGAGGAGGAGAAAGCCAAGCACGGAACTCATGGCTTTTTTCCTGTGATTTTTTTTAGTCTTGCAGTTAATTTAATTTTTTCTTTTTCATTTTTTTTTTCTTTTCTTTTTTTTCTCGCCTTCGGGTAAAAAAAAATTTTTTTTTAACTGTTACCTTCTTCTTTTTTAACGATTTTTTACTAGTTTATCTAATATATATATATATATATTTTTTTTTTACATTTTTCTTAGGTGTTTTCTTTTTTTTTTTTTTTTTTTTTAAAAATTTTTTTTTTTTTTTTTTTTTTTTTTTTTTTTTTTTTTTTTTTTTTTTTTTTTTTTTTTTCTCTCTTCCTTTTTGAACCTCTTTTTATCCCCTTTCTCCCCACTCACGATTTTGGATCTCTTCTAATTTGGTTAAAGCATATTTTCCTGGGGTTGTTGCCACCCTTTTAGTATTTTACTTGCCCCTTCATTTACTCTTATCTGGACAAAATGACAAGACGTAAAAATTCAACACAAAAAAAAGAACAAGAGGCAGTACCGAAGGCTAGGGACCTAATCAATACAGACATCGGTAATATGTCAGATCTAGAGTTCAGAATGACAATTCTCAAGGTTCTAGCCGGGCTCGAAAAAGGCATGGGAGATATTAGAGAAACCCTCTCGAGAGATATAAAAGCCCTTTCTGGAGAAATAAAAGAACTAAAATCTAACCAAGTTGAAATCAAAAAAGCTATTAATGAGGTGCAATCAAAAATGGAGGCTCTCACTGCTAGGATAAATGAGGCAGAAGAAAGAATTAGTGATATAGAAGACCAAATGACAGAGAATAAAGAATCTGATCAAAAGAGGGACAAACAGCTACTGGACCACGAGGGGAGAATTCGAGAGATAAGTGACACCATAAGACGAAACAACATTAGAATAATTGGGATTCCAGAAGAAGAAGAAAGTGAGAGGGGAGCAGAAGGTATACTGGAGAGAATTATTGGGGAGAATTTCCCCAATATGGCAAAGGGAACGAGCATCAAAATTCAGGAGGTTCAGAGAATGCCCCTCAAAATCAATAAGAATAGGCCCACACCCCGTCACCTAATAGTAAAATTTACAAGTCTCAATGACAAAGAGAAAATCCTGAAAGCAGCCCGGGAAAAGAAGTCTGTAACATACAATGGTAAAAATATTAGATTGGCAGCTGACTTATCCACAGAGACCTGGCAGGCCAGAAAGAGCTGGCATGATATTTTCAGAGCACTAAACGAGAAAAACATGCAGCCAAGAATACTATATCCAGCTAGGCTATCATTGAAAATAGAAGGAGAGATTAAAAGCTTCCAGGACAAACAACAACTGAAAGAATTTGCAAAATACCAAACCAGCTCTACAGGAAATATTGAAAGGGGTCCTCTAAGCAAAGAGAGAGCCTACAAGTGGTAGATCAGAAAGGAACAGAGACCATATACAGTAACAGTCACCTTACAGGCAATACAATGGCACTAAATTCATATCTCTCAATAGTTACCCTGAATGTGAATGGGCTAAATGCCCCTGTCAAAAAGACACAGGGTATCAGAATGGATAAAAAAAAAAACAAAACCCATCTATATGTTGCCTCCAAGAAACACATTTTAAGCCCGAAGACACCTCCAGATTTAAAGTGAGGGGGTGGAAAAGAATTTACCATGCTAATGGACATCAGAAGAAAGCAGGAGTGGCAATCCTTATATCAGATCAATTAGATTTTAAGCCAAAGACTATAATAAGAGATGAGGAAGGACACTATATCATACTCAAAGGGTCTGTCCAACAAGAAGATTTAACAATTTTAAATATCTATGCCCCCAATGTGGGAGCAGCCAACTATATAAACCAATTAATAACAAAATCAAAGAAACACATCAACAATAATACAATGATAGTAGGGGACTTTAACACTCCCCTCACTGAAATGGACAGGTCATCCAAGCAAAAGATCAGCAAGGATATAAAGGCCTTAAATGACACACTGGACCAGATGGACATCACAGATATATTCAGAATATTTCATCCCAAAGCAACAGAATACACATTCTTCTCTAGTACACATGGAACATTCTCCAGAATAGATCACATCCTCGGTCCTAAATCAGGACTCAACCGGTATCAAAAGATTGGCATCATTCCCTGCATATTTTCAGACCACAATGCTCTAAAGCTAGAACTAAACCACAAAAGGAAGTTTGGAAAGAACCCAAATACATGGAGACTAAACAGTATCCTTCTAAAGAATGAATGGGTCAACCGGGAAATTAAAGAAGAATTGAAAAAAATCATGGAAACAAATGATAATGAAAACACAACGGTTCAAAATCTGTGGGACACAACAAAGGCAGTCCTGAGGGGAAAATATATAGCGGTACAAGCCTTTCTCAAGAAACAAGAAAGGTCTCAGGTACACAACCTAACCCTACACCTAAAGGAGCTGGAGAAAGAACAAGAAAGAAACCCTAAGCCCAGCAGGAGAAGAGAAAATCATAAAGATCAGAGCAGAAATCAATGAAATAGAAACCAAAAAAACAATAGAACAAATCAACGAAACTAGGAGCTGGTTCTTTGAAAGAATTAATAAAATGATAAAACCCCTGGCCCGACTTATCAAAAAGAAAAGAGAAAGGACCCAAATAAATAAAATCATGAATGAAAAGAGGAGGATATCACAACTAACACCAAAGAAATACAAACTATTATAAGAACATACTATGAGCAACTCTACGGCAATAAATTTGACAATCTGGAAGAAATGGATGCATTCCTAGAAACATATAAACTACCACAACTGAACCAGGAAGAAATAGAAAGCCTGAACAGACCCCTATACCAGTAAGGAGATTGAAACAGTCATTAAAATTCTCCAAACAAACAAAAGCCCAGGGCCATACGGCTTCCCGGGGGAATTCTACCAAAACATTTAAAGAAGAACTAATTCCTATTCTCCTGAAAACTGTTCCAAAAAATAGAAATGGAAGGAAAACTTCCAAACTCATTTTATGAGGCCAGCATCACCTTGATCCCAAAACCAGACAAGGATCCCACCAAAAAAGAGAGCTATAGACCGATATCCTTGATGAACACAGATGCGAAAATACTCAACAAAATACTAGCCAATAGGATTCAACAGTACATTAAAAAGATTATTCACCACGACCAAGTGGGATTTATTCCAGGGCTGCAAGGTTGGTTCAACATCCGCAAATCAGTCAATGTGATACAACACATCAATAAAAGTAAGAACCAAGAACCATAATATACCTCTCAATAGATGCTGAAAAAGCATTTGACAAAGTACAACCTCCCTTCCTGATCAAAACTCTTCAAAGTGTAGGGATAGAGGGCACATACCTCAATATCATCAAAGCCATCTATGAAAAACCCACCGCAAATATCATTCTCAATGGAGAAAAACTGAAAGCTTTTCCGCTAAGGTCAGGAACACGACAGGGATGTCCATTATCACCACTGCTATTCAACATCGTACTAGAGGTCCTAGCCTCAGCAATCAGACAACAAAAGGAAATTAAAGGCATCCAAATCGGCAAAGAAGAAGTCAAATTATCACTCTTCGCAGATGATATGATACTATATGTGGAAAACCCAAAAGACTGCTCCTCCAAAACTGCTAGAACTTATACAGGAATTCAGTAAAGTGTCAGGATATAAAATCAATGCACAGAAATCAGTTGCATTTCTCTACACCAACAGCAAGACAGAAGAAAGAGATATTAAGGAGTCAATCCCATTTACAATTGCATCCAAAACCATAAGATACCTAGGAATAAACCTAACCAAAGAGACACAGAATCTATACTCAGAAAAAACTATAAAGTACTCATGAAAGAAATTGAGGAAGACACAAAGAAATGGAAAAATGTTCCATGCTCCTGGATTGGAAGAATAAATATTGTGAAAATGTCTATGCTACCTAAAGCAATCTACACATTTAATGCAATTCCTATCAAAGTACCATCCATCTTTTTCAAAGAAATGGAACAAATAATTCTAAAATTCATATGGAACCAGAAAAGACCTCGAATAGCCAAAGGGATATTGAAAAAGAAAGCCAACGTTGGTGGCATCACAATTCCGGACTTCAAGCTCTATTACAAAGCTGTCATCGTCAAGACAGCATGGTACTGGCACAAAAACAGACACATAGATCAATGGAACAGAATAGAGAGCCCAGAAATAGACCCTCAAATCTATGGTCAACTAATCTTCGACAAAGCAGGAAAGAATGTCCAATGGAAAAAAGACAGCCTTTTCAATAAATGGTGCTGGGAAAATTGGACAGCCACATGCAGAAAAATGAAATTGGACCATTTCCTTACACCACACACAAAAATAGACTCAAAATGGATGAAGGACCTCAATGTACGAAAGGAATCCATCAAAATCCTTGAGGAGAACACGGGCAGCAACCTCTTCGACCTCTGCCGCAGCAACATCTTCCTAGGAACAATGCAAAAGGCAAGGGAAGCAAGGGCAAAAATGAACTATTGGGATTTCATCAAGATCAAAAGCTTTTGCACAGCAAAGGAAACAGTTAACAAAATCAAAAGACAACTGACAGAATGGGAGAAGATATTTGCAAACGACATATCAGATAAAGGACTAGTGTCCAGAATCTATAAAGAACTTAGCAAACTCAACACCCAAAGAACAAATAATCCAATCAAGAAATGGGCAGAAGACATGAACAGACATTTCTGCAAAGAAGACATCCAGATGGCCAACAGACACATGAAAAAGTGCTCCATATCACTCGGCATCAGGGAAATACAAATCAAAACCTCAATGAGATATCACCTCACACCACTCAGAATGGCTAAAATCAACAAGTCAGGAAATGACAGATGCTGGCGAGGATGCGGAGAAAGGGGAACCCTCCTACACTGTTGGTGGGAATGCAAGCTGGTGCAGCCACTCTGGAAAACAGCATGGAGGTTCCTCAAAATGTTGAAAATAGAACTGCCCTATGACCCAGCAATTGCACTATTGGGTATTTACCCTAAAGATACAAATGTAGTGATTCCAAAGGGACACATGCACCCGAATGTTTATAGCAGGCAGGCAATGTCCACAATAGCCAAAACTATGGAAAGAACCTAGATGTCCATCAACAGATGAATGGATCAAGAAGATGTGGTATATATACACAATGGAATACTATGCAGCCATCAAAAAAAGAAATGAAATCTTGCCATTTGCAACAACATGGATGGAACTAGAGCGTATCATGCTTAGCGAAATAAGTCAAGCAGAGAAAGACAACTATCATATGATCTCCCTGATATGAGGGAGTGGTGATGCAACATGGAGGCTTAAGTGGGTAGAAGAATAAATGAAACAAGATGGGATTGGGAGGGAGACAAACCATAAGTGACTCTTAATCTCACAAAACAAACTGAGGGTTGCTGGGGGGAGGGGGTTTGGGAGAAGGGGGTGGGATTATGGACATTGGGGAGGGTATGTGATTTGGTGAGTGCTGTGAAGTGTGTAAACCTGGTGATTCACAGACCTGTACCCCTGGGGATAAAAATATATGTTTATAAAAAATAAAAAATTAAAAAAAAAAAAAAGAAAAAGAAATTACAGTGTATATATTAATAAAACCTGGAAACAAGCTATATATCCAACAACAGAGGAAGAGAAAGTAAGTTGTACTGTACGACTATTATGCAGCTATTAAAATATCATTTTATTAAAGTTTTTATGACATGAAAAAAAAAATTGGGGCCTAGGGGCATGGCAAGCCCAATATGCTGTCTCTTCATCCAGCCACTGAGAGGCCTTACCTGAGGACTGGGGTAAGGCTGAGCGTCACAATGTGTGTTTTCCACCTATGTGGCCCGCGAGCAATGGCGGGGCCTCAAGGGACACAGTGGTATCCCATACACTGAACATTATACAACAAGCCTACCACAAGCTTTCTTGCCATCGGGAAAGAGTTCTGATTTCTGCATCATTTTCAAACATGGGCAGTGATTGGAGATAAGGTCTAGATTCTAAATCCTGAAA